>NC_066526.1:17479641-17582141 GCF_024679095.1 Eriocheir sinensis | reverse complement strand
TAAACTGACATTGAACTTTCAATACCACCACCTCCTCCTCCTCCTCCTCCTCCTCCCCCTGCATAGTCTTCTTCCTCTTTCTTCATATGATAAAAAGCCTGAAAATTGACACGCGATTGAAGAAAAAAAAGGTAAAAAAAACTTAATCGATTTCTACGGTTCGCTGACCGGCCGACGATGTGTGTACAGGTGACGTTAATTGGCTCCTCGCAGGTGACACACACACACACACACACACACACACACACACACACACACACACACACACACACACACACAATCTTTCTTCTTCATCTCTCTCAAAAGGAAGTATGACCAAATTAGGTAAGAACACACACACACACACACACACACACACACACACACACACACACACACACACACACACACACACACACACACATGCAGGCACGCACGGACGGACGGACGCACACACACACACACACACACACACACACACACACATAGCTACGGACAGGTTAGCGCTATGTTCTTGGAATGAATAAAAAAGAAAGGTTGCAAAAAGTGCATTCAATATGTCGAAGAAAGTAGCGACTGTATAACGGTTTGTTCTGATGCTCCCGGCCATGCGCGATCTGATTTCCTATCTTGCACTGTTGAGGTTTGTTTTTCACCCTGAAGGGAGAGGCACCAACGATCTCCTATGTTGCATTGTTAAGGTTCCAGGTTTGCTCCCTTCCATATATGGAGACACGCCGAGGGTTTTAGTGAAGAAAAAAGAATACAGATAAGATGATGTTTCTATAAAAAAAAATTGTTATGAAATATTGTTGAGGTGTGTTTTGCCCTGTATGAAAAGACACGCCAAATAATTATATGTAAGAAAAAATACAGAGAAAATGCTGTCCTTACAAAAGATTTCTTGTGGACACGCCCCAAAAATTTATATGTAAGAAAAAGAATAAAGAAAATGCTGTCCCTACAAAAATTCTTATGAAGCATTGTTTAGGTTTGTTTTTCTGTGTAAGAAGGCACACCAATGAGTTTATATTTAAGAAAAAGAGCAATACAGACAAAATAATGTTCCTACAAAAAAAATTTATGAAGCATTGTTAAGTTTTTTTTTTTTACTTTATAAGGAGACACGTTATGGAGTTTATATATAAAAAGAAAAAAGAAAGAAAAAAAAGAAGATTGTTCCTAAAAAAATCTTATTAGAAACATTGTTGAGTTTGTTTTTCACTGTATAAAGACACACACCAATGATTTTATATGTATAAGAAGAAAAAAAATGCCCATTAAATGCTGTTCCTTTAAAGATATACGAGAGATGTGGTATGTTAGTATTCGATGTTGTGTACTTGTATGTAAGAAAAATGTTATTGCTGAAAAATTATGTAGTTACTTTGTAGGTTTCCTAACGGTCTGTCGTACAACTTCAAGTGGCAAGTTCGACGTGATCCGATTCCTTATATCGCATTGCATTCCATTTCATCGTACAGGGAGACTGACCAGGGATTTTACAGATGTTAGGAAGAGAATAAAGAAGATGATGTTCCTACAAAGATAAAAGGTATATAGAATGTTGTTATATATTTCGTTACTGATATAGAAGAAAAAGCTGGTATATTGTTTTTGTTAAGATATTCCTGATTTTGCATGTCATGTGAATTTAGAGAGGCTGTTAATTAAATGTGTTGGCAGTTGTTTTTATTGTTATTCTAAGCACGCATTTTAAGGTCATGATATACGGGTCATCACTCATCTGATTTTTTGTTAATCTGAATCGGAAATTAAATGAAATAACCGAAAAGAAAATATACTTTGATTGCATCCCAAATCCCAAAGAAGAAACAAAAAAAAAAAAAAAAAATCAGCAAATCCTTGAAGCGTCAACTAACTTTAGGAAGGTATACACGTCAAGTAGATAAAAAATAAATAAATAAACAAACAAAAAAAGCGAATACGTTAATTACTTGAAAAAAAAAATAGCAACAAAAAAAAGGAAAAATAATACGAGAGAGAGAGAGAGAGAGAGAGAGAGAGAGAGAGAGAGAGAGAGAGGTTGACGGTTGACAAGTCCTTGCAGGTAGAGCTACGGGTATTGACCTACATTCTCTCTCTCTCTCTCTCTCTCTCTCTCTCTCTCTCTCTCTCACTCCTTCTAGCTGGTTTTATATATCTCTCCATTCGTGTGTGTGTGTGTGTGTGTGTGTGTGTGTGTGTGTGTGTGTGTGTGTGTGTGTGTGTGTGTCCCTTACAACCCGCGGCTTCTCCTTCCGTTATCTCATAAACAACGGTAAGAGCGAAGGTGAGAGAGGGAGAAGGAGAGTTAGGGAGAGAAGGCAGAGAGGCAGAGAAGTGAGAGAAGAGAGTGAGAGAAGAATCTGACTGGAGGATAATGATAATAATAATAGTAAAATAATAATAATAATAATAATAATAATAATAATAATAATAATAATAATAATAATAATAATAATAATGATAATAACAATAATAATAATAATGCAGTTTGTTGACACCAAGAAGGCAAATATGGAGGAGGAGGAGGAGGAGGAGGAGGAGGAGGAGGAGGACGAGGAGGAGGAGGAGGAAGAGGAACAGGAAGAGGAAGAGAGGAAAGTAAAGACATTATTTACTCTGTTTGTTTACTTTCCCATTGAGATTCGCCCCCTTCCCCCCCCCTCTCTCTCTCTCTCTCTCTCTCTCTCTTGAAAGGCATGGGAAGGCTGCATCTTCAACCTTCTCTCTCTCTCTCTCTCTCTCTCTCTCTCTCTCTCTCTCTATTCACCCACTCAATCACAGACTCATTCACTCGCTCTTACTCTGTTTGCTGTTTCACTCGTGTGTGTGTGTGTGTGTGTGTGTGTGTGTGTGTGTGTGTGTGTGTGTGTGTGTGTGTAAATTAGTATTAAACAATATGAATGAAAAAAGTTCAAATATTACAAAGATCATTGACCCTTCACCTCGGCAATCCTCCTCCTCTTCCTTTTCCTCCTCCTCCTGATCCTCTTCCTCTTCCTCCACGTCCTCCTCTTTTCTTCTTTTATGGTCCAAGACGGAACTGGTTGAAATGTTTTTGTTTTCAGTGATCATATGTCCTTCACACACACACACACACACACACACACACACATATATATACACACACACACACACACACACACACACACACACACACACACACAGGCATTCCTTGTCCTTATGTCGACTTTTACGCTTGTCTGTGTCTGTGTTGCCCTCTCTCTCTCTCTCTCTCTCTCTCTCTCTCTCTCTCTCTCTCTCTCTCTCTCTCTCCCTGGGGTCATCGTCCGTCACAGGTATAAGCTTCCTCGGGATTCCGAATCCCGACACACACACACACACACACACACACACACACACACACGGTACAGAGAATGACACAGAGTCTTTTATTAAACGGGAATTTGGTATGAGACGGACGAGAAGAGAACAACCATATAAGTTTCGCAATGTCTGTGTTTAGGAGGCGGTCAGGACGGGGCGTGGCGGCGGTGGCTGCGGTCAGTCCGGAAGGCAGCGCGAGTTTCCCAGCGCCTCAGAAACAATTGTGGCGTCGTTGATCTGCGAGCACCGTTATACGCCTGACCGGCCGGGTATATAAGGGCGGTGGGCGGCGCGGCCATGGTCACAGGGGGGCCTGGACGCCGCAGCGACGACACGCGGTGACTCACTGACTCAGGGAAGACTTACGACAGCTTGGAGTGACTGAGGGACATCGGGACGCCACGACATAGCTGGCAGTGACTCACGGGACACAGACGCCCCTCTGCCGTCAAGGTCGCCGTCGAGATGTTCACACGGCCACTGCTTCTGGTGTGCCTCGTGGCCGCCGCCGCCGCCGCCGACAACACGGTGACTGTGCCGAAGGACCTTATGCGGTTCATCCTCGGCTGCCAGCGGGTGAGCCCTACGCAGGACGCGGCGGTGCCCGTGTACTCGGTGGACATCGACGAGAAGAGCGGCACCACCTCGCAGAAGTTCGGAATGCTGAACATGGACGACCTGAGCCACGCGCTGAAGCAGACTGTGGACAGCGATGTGGTGCTGGGCCAGATCATGGAGCAGGTGGAGGAGGCCGTCGCCGCCTCCTCGCGGGGCCGCGGCAAGTGTAACGTGGAGAACAAGATCAACATTGAGATTCCCCCGCAGCAGGTCAACGATTTCAACGATAAGATGCAGCAGGTGGCGCAGCAGAACAACTTCCTCCTGCTGGAGCAGATCAACAACCTCTTCACGTACAAGCTGCGGCAGCAAAGCGACGCCCTGGAAAAAATTATGAGGCGGAAGCTGAAGCAGGTGAATGACAGGCTGGACCTTGTCCTCCAGGCGTTGGGCAAGGAAGTGACACCTGACGACGACGACAACGACGACGACGACGATGACGATTTGACGGGGAGCAGCACCAGTGCTCCCAATTTGAGGGACTCTGGCGAGTCCCTCGAAGACGATCAGAGTGCTGAGGCTCAGCCGGAGCCGGAGCCCGAGCCCGAGCCCGAGCCCGAGCCCGAGCCGGAGCCCGAGTCCAAGCCGGATCCCGAGCCCGAGCCGGAGCCCGAGTTCAAGCCGGAGCCCGAGTCCAAGCCGGAGCCGGAGCCCGAGTCCGAGCCTGAGCTTGAGCCTGAGCCTGAGCCTGAGCCTGAGCCTGACTGTAATTGTAAGAACAAGACACAGACTCAAGGCGACTCCTCCGCCGAGGCACAGACCCAAGGCGACTCGTCGACCGAGGCACAGACTGAACCACCCCGAGTGAGTCTACCGGAGACGACCACGCTCGCCGCCAAGGACAGCCAAGAATCGTCACAAGAAACAACCTCCGGCGAGGCGGCACAAGCTGAGCCTGAGCCAACCACAATCACTGTGGCGGTGCCGGCGGCCGAGACGGGGTCACAGGAACAGACGGAGCCATCACAGCCTGGGTCACAGGAACAGACGGAGGCACCACATCCGGGATCACAGGAGCAGACGGAGGCACCACAGCCTGGGTCACAGGAGCAGACGGAGACACAGCCTGGGTCACAGGAGCAGGCGGAAACACAGCCTGAGCCAGCCACGACCATCGCCCCGCTGCCGCCGCAGACCGAGCCCACATACAGACCATTGCCAATCGTCACCACGACCCTGAAGACTCCTACGGACGACAGCAGGTCAGACGAGGACTCGAAGGAAGACGATAACACAAGTATCGACGACGACGATGATGATGATGATGTCTCCTCGTCGTCGGAGCCATCTATACCAGGGTTCGTGCGTGTGGCGCAGAAACCGCCCGAGATCTACAACGTGGGCCTCGTGCGGCCCTTGGTGCGGCCCCTGAGGAGGCACTCGCAACAACCGATATACAACAGGGAGAGGATCCAGCTCCCAATCTTCCGTGTAGGGCCGAACAGCGAGCTTGAGGGAAAGAGATAAGTAAAGAACGTGGTGCGAGTGAGTTAGTGTTTATGAGAAAGACGATGAGATGAGGGAGTAGAAGATGAAGGAGAAGGAAGTAAAATACGACGAGGAGGACGAATCTAAAGACTAGGAGTGGGAGGAAGAGGAGATGAAGGACGAAGACGAGTGAGGAGGAGGAGGACTTTATAAATTGATATTACAGACGAAAACACAGGAAAAAAAGCTTACAATTACCAACCGTTTTAATGCAATAGACTTTGGGATGATGCAGTATCTTTATTACCAGACACAGTTTACGTCAAGGCGTTGTGTACTTCACGATGGATGTATATTTTGTATCCTTAGGTAGGCGCTGCGAGTCTCCGTGAGGCTTGAGCTTGAAATGTATAGTTAGTGTAGGTTCGGAAAAGACTTGATTTGTGCTCGTTTTAGACTATTAAGCTTTGTGTTCAAGACGTTCATTATTCAATCAAGGGCATAGTTGCTATGTTATTAATATCTGAATTGCAATATCGCGAAATACCAAGGAGGGAATTTTTCAGAACTTAAATACATTTTCTCGCTAAGTGTTAATGTTTCCGTCACAATCATGGGTTTCACATCGACTGTAATTTACGGTACATGCATATTACTTAAAGAGTTCTCAGAAATCTATGTTTTGTGCTCTTCGCTTATGTCTTCATCTAATTCATGGTTGTTACCTTAGTCTTAAGTCATTCAGAATGCATCTAGATATTCCAAGGCAAGTTCTAAAAAAATATGGCTGACTTCCTCGCTTGGCATCATGTTTTTTGTATTGAATTCTTGGGTTTTACATCGATTCTAAGTCATTCAGAAAACAAATAAATTCCTGGAAGAGTTTTTAGAAAATTTGGCTCACTTTCTTGCTTGGCATTAATGTTTCTATCTAATTTATGGTTGTTATTCTAATTTTAAGCCATTGAGAGTACATATGATTTGCTAGAAATGTTTGTAGGCAATTTTAGCTCAGTTTTCGGTAAAAGTTTCCAGTTTATTTCCTAAGGTGTTACTGGATCATCTCGTCGCTGTTACCTGTTACTGTTTTGTTCACCTGTTGTGTACCTGAGGCGTTACCACCTCAGTGTTCATGTTCAATAAAACGTTCCTGGAAAAACCTGTTGTCTCGTTACTTCCTCATCACAACCCAGGGATTATGAACCCATTTTCAGTCCCTGCCCGCTATAATCATTGGTGCTCAGCCATGCACCCACCACGGCCACCAAAGGAGAATCAAATGGTAAGGTAACACGTGCCACACATCTGCTCATAACACAAGTCTTAAAGGAGCGAACACCTTCATTACCTTTCTGGACTTGCCATTTTATCTCTTGAGAGGTAATTAACTACCATTTAAGAACCATTTGTGTTGTTAACTTTGAAAACAAGCAAAAATAATAACCAGTCTTCTTCATCTTATTATTATTATCATTATCATCACTATTATTATTGCTTGTCACAATTATTAAGTTATTCCGGAAACCTGTTGCCTCGTATCTCGCCATCACGGCCTCGCATCAAGACCAGAGTTGCTGAATGTTGAAGGCGCGCCAGAACAACATTATTAAAACGGCACCGCGAAGCTGACGACCGGACGAGCAATGCCGCGCCGTCAGGTGATCTGGTTCTTGAACTTCTAGGTTGAGAGTTGAAGGTCAAGAGTAAGTCGAGGCTGAGGGTGAAGTCTGAGTGCCGCTTGGGAAGAATGTGGGAGGTCGAGGGTGGACTAGACGGGCTGGAGAAGGTCTGGGTGTTACTTGAGTCGTTGAAGGATGATGGTCGAGGGTGGAGTGAGCAGGCTGACAGGAGTGTTTGAGTGTCACTTGGATCAGATGTTGAAGGTTAAGGGTGGACTAGACAGGTTGAGGGAAAGGTCTGAGTGTTATACTTGAGTCGTATCCGGATGATGGCCGAGGGTGAACTGCGCAAGCTGACGGAAGTATTTGAGTGCCACTTGGGTCGAGGTCGAGGGTGGACCAGCGTTGGCAGATTATCGTACTCAGAGCCTCGTATTTACCGGTTTCTGAGCCATAGCTATTGCCAAAAAAACACCAATAATTAACCATTTTAACGATAACTATATATGAAGGCAGTTATTGGGGTCGAGGAGGCAGTTTTGGGGTCGGAAATTGGCAAACATAGGAGGCTGAGTACGACAATCTGGCAACGGTGGGGTGGACTACAGAAGGTGAGAGGGAAGTCTGAAAGCTAATTGGGTCGAAAAGTTGATGGCTGAGGGTGAGGGGTTGACTGGAAAGGTTGACGGGAAGGTATGAATGCCACCTGAGTCGAGGTTGAGGGTAGACTATACAGGCCGAGGAGAAGGTCTGAGAATCGCCTCGAGTACCAGCACCAGCGCCGCCACGAGCACACCTGAGATGGACAGGTGTGCATCGGATGTGTTCGCCAGTTTGTCCGCATCTTCCAAATAGTAAACACTTCAGGAAACAAATGAATCAAAGCTATTGCGGAAAATTAATTAGTGATGCTATTGTGAAAAATCAACTAATGTGCCGCGGTATAAAACATGAAGTTAATCAAGTTGTCATGGTTGTCAGTTTTCATTTCTGGTATTGGTTTATAATTACCCATCGACTTTACATATTTTTCACAGTAGTTTGTTTTGTGATATGCGTGCTAATTGGAATGGTGCGTGCAAATTAGTGAGTATAGCATAATTTTCCGTGCCTGCTTGTTAATTGGAATGGTGCGTGCAAATTAGTGAGAATAGCATAATTTTCCGTGCCTGCTTGTTAATTGGAATGGTGCGTGCAAATTAGTGAGTATAGCATAATTTTCCGTGCCTGCTTGTTAATTGGAATGGTGCGTGCAAATTAGTGAGAATAGCATAATTTTCTGTGCCTGCTTGTTAATTGGAATGGTGCGTGCAAATTAGTGAGTACAGCATAATTTTCTGTGCCTGCTTGTTAATTGGAATGGTGCGTGCAAATTAGTGAGTATAGCATAATTTTCCGTGCCTGCTTGTTAATTAGTACGGCCACTAATCTCACCTTCCCGCCTTGGTACAAAACAAGCCGCCGTAGTGCTCTCAACCAAATCAAACAGATTATTACGTGTTCCATGATCCACCTAACTCTAAATCAATGTTTCTCTTTAATAAGTCTCCCAAACGACCCAGAATACTATAATGAAACAAACGCCACAAAAAAATCTAACTTAGTCCTCAACGTGTCCTTTTCCGTTTTCTCTATAAACAAAAAACAAAGACGGTGTAGGATAATAAACTATCTCCCCACATAACAAGCCTCTCAAACGCTCTGCAACGACACTATGCCACAGAAAAATTAAGTAACAAATTCTTAAGCTTTCCATAATTAACGGTTCTTCCCTCGTCCCTATAATATTTCCTAACGTCACATAGAAAGAAAGACAATTATCAACTATTTGTTCATTCTGGCGTATTCCCTAAACAACCCAACACGCTTTCTTCTCTATAACTTTCCGACGTCCTATTGCCTGATCTTCGCCACACAAGCACAATGCGATGATAAAGTCCTCCCTGCCTGTCACTCATTACTCCTCCACTGTCAACACGGACCGCTGACTCTTCCTAACCTCTCCATTCAGGTCGGGCGTCCACCCCTAACCTTCAACATCTGACCCAAGTGACACTCAAACACTCCTGTCAGCCCGCTCACTCCACCCTCGACCATCATCCTTCAACGACTCAAGTAACACTCAGACCTTCTCCAGCCCGTCTAGTCCACCCTCGACCTCCAATATTCTTCGTTGAAATCTTGCACTCTTACTACTTTTCCATCTTTATTAACCTCTCGAACGCTTTTTCTCATTTTTAGTTTCCTATCAGCATTTTATTATCTTTCCACACTGTTTACCATTATGTTGCCTCTAGATTTTCCGCTCAAATAGCATGTCTCAATTATCTCCACTTTTCTCCCTGATATTACTGACAAAGTGTGGTATACATTTCTAATCTCTATACCCCTATTGCGTCCTCTGTCTACTTTTCCTTTCATTACTAACGTGCTGTCCCATATGTTTCTAGCCTTCTAACCACCACTTTTATGTCTGTTATCTACCCCTCGCCAATACCTATGTCCCCACTCATCTCTCTCTCTCTCCTTCTCTCCTTCTCTTTATCTCTCCCTCTCCCCTAAGTCCCCGCGCCGCCTCACCTCCGGCAAACACGCAGAAGACGCCGTAGAAGTCGTCAAGATCGAGAGCCCTCCGCGAGTCGCCCGTGACAGCGAGGGAGGGAAAGTGAGGACACCTGCTTCCGTTGACCAGCGATCGACCGTACAGGTGATCCAGGATGCCCGTGTCCCGCAGCTGCTGAAGACTACAGTAGGAGGAGGAGGAGGAGGAGGAGGAGAAGAAGGAGGAGGAAGTGATGATGATGATGCGTGACAAAGAGGAAGTTGTTTAACTTTTATCGTGTGTGTGTGTGAGTGTGTGTGTGTGTGTGTGTGTGTGTGTGTGTGTGTGTGTGTGTGTGCGTCCCGCGTATGTGTAAATGTTGTGGAGTTCAGGAACCCTTGCTTAACCCTCCTTATGCACACACACACACACACACACACACACACACACACACACACACACACACACAGAATCATTTACAGAGGCACGAGATCTTTCCTTTTTCGTCCACAAAGACAAACAGGCTCGGCAAACGCTTCTTTCCTTCTCTTTTGTCTTCTATTCTTCTCTCTTTACCCTTATTTGCTTTCCTCTTTTCTTCTCTTCCTTTGTGTTATCATCTGTTGTCTTCCCTTCTCATCTCGTCTTTATTGTTTTCGCCTCTGTTCTACCCTTCCCCTTATTTATCTGATCTCCTCTTCTATACCCCTTGCGTAGTCCAACCGGCCTCTTGCAGACTCCTTACGTTCTTATTTTCTTATGTTTTTCTTTCTTTCTTCCCTTCCCTTCTCTTCTTTTTTCGCGTTTTTTCACTTCTCGTCTTTCTCTCTTAATGGCACTCGACGGAAGGATAGCAAAATTATGAATGTTTATAACCCTTCCCCCGCTTATCTCCCTATCTATCTCTATCTATGTCTATTTAACTATCTATCTGCAGGTACACACTCACATGTCGTCCATCTGGGGCAGCAGTCTGAAGCCCTTGGTATATAGAATCGCCAGTGTCGCGCCGCTGAAGAACGGCTTCCGCGTCAGGTACCCCGGGCATGACTTGGCTTGTAGGAGGAAGTTGATTATTAGGAGTCTGAAGGAGGAAGAAAAAGGGGAACTTATGATTTTAGAAGTCTGTAAGAGAGGAAGAGTAAAAGTAAAGGTAAATTTGGGGATATACGCCATATTTACGCGTGGCCTCGGTGCTCATCTCTGACACAATGGCCCTTGAGCCTGTGGTGGGTGAGACCTCATTACCCCAGTTCCTTATGTTTTTAGAAGTCTGCAGAGGAGAAAAAGAAGAAGAGAAACTTATGTTTTTGAAAGTATGTTTGAGAGAAAGGGTCTATTAGAAAGAAAGGGGTGAAGAGGACCTTATGTTTTGAGAAGTTTATTAGAAAGAAAGGGAAGAGAATCTATTTTTAGAAGTTTGTTAGAAAGGGAAGAAGAGAACCTATTTTTAGAAGTTTGTTAGAAAGAAAGAGAAAAAAGAGAACCTATTTCTTGAAATTTGTTAGAAAGAAAGGGAAGAAGAGGACCTTATGCTTTTAGAAGTCTGTAAGGAAGAAAGAAAAGGATATGACTATTTTTTTTTTAGAGAGAGACAGAGAGATATGCAGGAAGAACAGAATAGGAACTTAAAATTTCTCAAAGGTGACGATTTTCCTCTTTCACTCAAAGGCTTTTAACTTCACGGCTATGTTAGGTAAAGGATCACATTTTCACAGTCACTTAAGAGAAGGAGAGACAATATTATGCAAAGCCTTCAGAGAGCGAGAGAAGGAGCGATGAGGAGTAAAAGAAAGGATAAAAGCAGGATGAGAGAAAGGGAAGCAAGGAGGAAGGACTAACACCATGCAAGAAGGAACGAAGGTGAAAGAAAGATAAAGGAACAAAAGTAAAGGAGGGACTGAACAAAGAAGCAGAATAAGAGATGGAGGAAAGGGAGGGAGCAGAGGGGGAGGAATACTATAATGAGAGAGAACAATGGAGAAGCAGAGATGGAGGAGAGTAAAAAAAAAAAAAAAAACAGGATGGAGAGAGAGAGAGAGAGAGAGAGAGAGAGAGAGAGAGAGAGAGAGAGAGAGAGAGAGAGAGAGAGAGAGAGAGAGAGAGAGAGAGAGAGAGAGAGAGAGAGAGAGAGAGAGAGAGAGAGAGAGAGAGAGAGAGAGAGAGAGAGAGAGAGAGAGAGAGAGAGAGAGAGAGAGAGAGAGAGAGAGAGAGAGAGAGAGAGAGAGAGAGAGAGAGAGAGAGAGAGAGAGAGAGAGAGAGAGAGAGAGAGAGAGAGAGAGAGAGAGAGAGAGAAGCAGAGAGAGAGAGAGAGAGAGAGAGAGAGAGAGAGAGAGAGAGAGAGAGAGAGAAAGAGAGGGAGGGAGGTATGAAGGGGAGGAGAGGGAGGCAGTATACACAAGGCTACAAAAAAATACAATAGACCAGTCGGAGTATACATGGAGGCTCTTGGCAAATAGTTATCCACACTAGCCTCAGTCAGAGAGTGCACTGACATCAAATAGTGAGCGATAGTATGATGATGATGATGATGATGTACTAACTAGATTACAAATAGATGACTGGCAGGAAACGAAAGAATGAAGGAGGGATGGGTGAACGAGTGGGTGGTTTAAGGAAATAATGAAGGAATAGAAAGAGCGCAGAAAATAAAGTAACTAGTCGATGGAGGAAGAATGGAAGGAATGATGGAGGAGGGAATAATAAGATGAGAAGGAGGTTAGAGATGGATTAATGAACGTATCGCTGGGAGGACGAGTGGAAGGTTGGACAGAAAGAGAGGAGAAAAGACGAGGAGATGAAAGGATGGAAGGATGGAAGGCGGGAGAAAGATAAGGTGAGAGATGTATGGATGGAGACAAGAGATAAAGAAGATACAAATGAAGAAACGGAAGGGTAACGCAATAGATGGATAAATCTAAGGAAAAAGAAACAGAGGAATGGGATGATTATTGGAGGAAAGGAGAAAGGAGAAACAGATGGAAGAACGGATGGAGAGATGGCGGGATGGATCATTGAACGCTTGGATAGATAAAAAAATTAAAAAAAACGAAGAGACAGACGAAATAACGAAGGAGTGGAGGGGCTGCTGGAGGGGCTGCTGGAGGGCTTGAGGCGGAGGGGTCGGAGGGGCTGCTGGAGGGGCTGCTGGAGGGCTTGAGGCGGAGGGGTCGGAGGGTCTGTTGGAGGGGCTGCTGGAGGGACTGTTGGGAGGGCTGGAGGGGACGTTGCTTCCTGTCGGGGCCTGGCGCGCGTCCAGGACTCAAGTTCCTGAACTGCGGCCGCAAGCCAACCCGGGAACTGACCTAGGAACCCGACCGACGAGCCAGTTATTGCCCCCCCCCCCCCCTTACTCTCTCTCTCTCTCTCTCTCCACGGACACACAAACACGTTTATTCACTCCTACGAAGACTTTTAAGCACATACGTATATTGTTCACCTCCTAACAAACTCTTTGACCTTAAGTTTGGACATCTGCCCCGTTCCAAAGACAAACAAGAACGTACACTAATATCCGAGAAAACTTTAAGAATACCCAATGCCGGCAAAAGTATGTAGAAGCATGTAAAAATAACCAGAAGACAAAGGAAAGAATGCACTTAACTGTGAGGCACGTTTTAAGAATATCCAATGCAAACAAAAGAATAAAAAAGTAAACATGCAAAAGTAAGTGTGAAAAAGTAAATAAAGGACAAAAGAAAACGCACACTGATCTCTGAGGAAAACATTAAGAATTCTCAATGCAAAGAAGAGTATGCAAAAGTAATTATGTAAAATTAAATAAAAGAAAAAAGAAAAGGTACATTTACACTTATCTCTGAGAAAAAAAACGGTGAAAAATTTCCAGTGCATTCAACCCTGACACATCCTTAAGTCTACATAAAGAATATTCACCACCCAAACGTCCCCCTTGAGTTCATCCCCACATAAAGAATATTCACCCACAAACGTTCCCTTTTAGGTATATATAAACCATAGCCACCCCATAAACGTTCCCCTAGTCCCCCTTAAGTTCATCTCCACATAAAGCATACCCATCCCCTAAATGCCCCCTTTAAGTATTATAAAGCATAGCCGTTCTCTACGCGTCCCCCTTAAGTTCATCTCCACATCGAGCATATCCATCCCCTTAACGCCCCCATTAAGCACATCCCAGCCACCCACCATCGCGTATATCATGTTGAAGAAGTAGTCCACGCTGAGGCCGCTGGTCATCGCCGTGTAGTCCCCGCGCGCTACCTCCACGGCGGCGCGCAGGGGGTCGTTGCTCGGCGGAAGGGCTTGCTTGCGGAGGCGGTGCAGGATGGAACCCGGCTTGGCTTTCTGATGGCAGCGGTGTGTGTGTGTGTGTGTAGGGGGGGGGGGGGGAGATGATTTGAAAAGACAGGTCATCCATCCGAAAGTGACCTCTCTTCTGGCCACTCCCTTTGTTTGCTTTCACAGGAGGAGCCATTAACGGACTTTTTTGTTGTTTTCTTTTGTATCTTATCGATGAGCTGTTTTCTTTCCCGTGAACAAAAGGCAGGTAGTGGAAGTGCCTTATTTATCTCTTCATTCATTTATTTAACGTTTTTCTTTTACAGCAAAGGGGTCGGCTCAATGACAAAAAAAAAAAAAAGGAAAAAATTTCGCTGTCTGAGGTAATCATTTGAACAACGATGAGGCAAGTGAGTGGAAAAAGCGGTAGAGAAACAGGCTGAAGCAGTTCTCTTAAGTCATGTGATGTGACGCCTGCTGCTAATAAATTTCTTGTTTCAGATGATCAGAGACTATTAGTGAGCCAACAATGCGGTGCTTGTCTGTCAATTCGTTCACTTATATATAACTTTTTTAAGCGAGGGAGGCAGCTCAAGGGCAAAAAACGATACACAAAACAGCCCGCCGTTTGAGGCAGTCACTTGAACGAAGATGACAGAAGTGAGCAGAAAAAGTGGCAGGGAAACAGGCTGAGGCAGTTCTCACCAGTCGTTTGATTTGCCGGCTACTGCGCTTTAATTTCTTGTGTTGGTTAGTTAGAGATTCATACTGACTAATGAGGCAACAGTTCAACGTGCTTTTCATCACCGTATTAATTCCTTCAATAAGTCAATTAGTCTGTCATAGGAGCAAACAATTATTCACTCATTAATTCACACATTTCTTTAGTCAGTCAGTCAAACAATTTATCACCTATTAAGCGCTCTCTTTAATTAGTTTCTCAATATTTAGTCCACTTATCACAGGAAGCAACAGTTCAACGTGTTTTTCATCTCCTTATTAATTCCTCCAATAAGTCAATTAGTCTGTCATAGGAGCAAACAATTATTTACTCATTAATTCACACATTCCTTTAGTCAGTCAGTCAGCCAATTTATCACCTATTAAGCGCTCTCTTTAATTAGTTTGTCAATATTTAGTCCACTTATCACAGGAGTATCTTTCTCTTTCACAGCTGCTTATGTGTGGCACTGATAGATAGAGTATAGTGTATGTAATGTAGTGTGTTTCAATGAAGCTGCATTGTCGAAACACACAACATACCATACATTCTACTCTACCTTTCAGTGCCTAACAGCCAACAATTCATGCACTTTTTCTTCAGCCATTCAATCAGTTAATCAGGCATTCCGTCAGTCCATAACAGTTGCAGTTAGGAAGGGATAAGCACGATATTATGAAAATCAGATCATGCATTACTTTATTAGTCAGGGACGATGATCAGTGAGAAAAGAGAGTTAAGAGGATAGGGAGAAGACCAGCCGATCACCAGGCAGACTCACCAGGTAGAGGCGGTGCATGAGGCTTCCCTCGATAAGCAAGAAGGGCACGTCGGTCTGCAGCAGCTCCTCGGTGCTGTCGAAGGGCAGACACAGCTTGGGCGCGATGAGCATGGCCTTCAGGTTGGAGCGGTACACGACGCTCACGATCACTGTCATGAAGATCCACACGGCGGCCGTCATGCGCGCTGGGAAGGCGCGCAGCCGCCGCTCTGGATCAGTCAGGAGGGGGAAGAAAGTATTTTAAAATGGCACGTATCTTTTTAACACCTTAATCCACTTGGTCAATGGATTTTCGACAGCATTTTACGTTGCTTCGATGATATCTGTATTTTTTTTTTTTTTTTACAGCAGAGGACAAAACACAAAAAACAAAAAGGCCGCAATGTACTCCGATAGTTAGTTATATACAGCTAGGCTATGGGTCTTCTGCACCATTTTATGTTAAATTGCGATAATCAATTTTCTGTAAATTGTCTCTCGTTTTCCTTCATTAAATATCGACTTTATTATGTTAAATGCCACTATAGAAGTTAACCATTTCTACTGTTCCTCCTTATTATCTTCACTTTGAGGGTAAACCATGGCGTTAGACGATGAAACTTTAAGTTAAAGAGTGCACAGCCTACTCAACCGCCGGGAGACAAAACGACATTGCTAATTTAAATTCCAGAAGAAGGAGGAGGAGGAGGAGGAGGAGGAGGAGAAACCCGTACATCAACTTACCTTGCCCCAAGAAAATGCCAAACGCCCAGTGGAAGATGTCCGCGAGGCTGATGCTGCTGTGAGATGCTGCTCCACCCTTGATCGCCGCTGAGGAGGAGGAAGAGGAGGAAGCGGCGGCGGGAAGTGGAAACCGGACGAGGCGAGTAAGGGATTAGCTGCAGGATTTTGCTGTAGTTTTTGTCGACTACGAAGCCACTGACAGCGACAACCACCAGCGCCATCCCCAGCAGGAGCCACACCTTGAAGAGGAAAAAATATGAAAAATAATAAAATAAAACACGTAAAATGAAAATAAAAACAAACAATGACAAATATAATATAAAAAAAACACGTAGATACTCGAGTCCCTTTTCATCAGACGATCCACTTCTCTATCTTTACGCTGTTCTAACTCTGAATTGCATGAAGATATTTGTCAACTCATGTAACTTACAACATAACCGGATATTTTTTTTTTCTCCTCACATGCCTGTTCTCCTCCTCCTCTTTCGCCGGGGTTTTCTTTTTCCCTGCCTGATTTTCCTCCTCTCCTCCACCTGCTCCTTGTTATTTTCCATTTGTTGCTCCGCGGTCTTCATCTCCTCCTGCTCCTCCTCCTCCTCTTCTGCTTCCTCTTTCTTGTTCCTATCTTTTCTCTTTTATTCTTGTTTCTCCTCCTGTTATTTCTATCCCATGAAAACCACCACTACCACCAACACCTCCTCCCTCTCCTTTTCTCCTCTACTAAAACTATCAACTCTTTTATCACTGTCCTTTCTTCTTCCTTCTCTCCTTTACTGCTTTTATTTCCGTTTCTTCAATTCAGATTCTCCCCTTCTTCCTGCTCCTCCTTCCTTTCTCCCTCTACTGCCTCTTCCTACTCCTTTTCTCTCTCCTTTTCTTCCATCTTTACCAATATTAGTATCTCCTTTACCACAATATTATCTCTTTCTCCTCCTGTTCCTCCTTTTTTCTTCTCCTCCCATCCTCTACAACCCACAATCTCATCTTCGTCCTCTTCTTCCTTCCCTTCTCCTTTTACTATCTCTTCCATTTTCCTCCCTTCTCCCTCTACCACCTCCTCTTCCTCCTCCTGCTGCGCCTCCTCCCGCGTGTAGAGTTTAATGAAGCCCAGCAGGTCAGACTCTAGCAAGGGCCGCTTGTAGGCGAGGGTCTGGACGTCCATGTACAGCGGAACACTCGGGTCCATAGCCTGGATTCGCTCGTCACTAAGAGTCATCGGCGTGCCCCCCATGTCGACCTCCTGCAGTTTGGGGATGAAGGAAGAGATAGACGGATGTATAGAGGGCTAGTTAGACAGTCAGATAGATGGATGGATAGGAAGATAGTTAGATAGATAGATGAATAGAGCTAGTTGGGCAGATAGACAGAGATAGATAGATAGATGGAGAAGCAGATAGTTAGACAGATAGATAGATTGATGGAGAGACAGAAGGTTAGAAAGATAGAAAGGTAGATGAAAAAACATAGATGGACAGGCAGATAGTTAGATAGATAGATAGATAGATGAACAGACCTAGTTGGGCAGATAGACAGAGATAGGTAGATAGATAGATGGAGAAGCAGATAGTTAGACAGATAGATCGATTGATGGAAAGACAGAAGGTTAGAAAGATAGAAAGATAGATGAAAATACATAGTTAGACAGATTGGTGGATAGACTCACTCACTTTTTCTCTCGTTTGCTCACTCACTCACACACTCACTCACTTCGTCCCTCCTTCACTTACTCCCTTACTCACTCTCTCATTCACTCCTTCACTAATTTTCACAATCACTCCCTCACTCACAACCTCACCACCTCACATCCATCCACTCCCTCCCTCTTTCACTTACTCATTTCCTCCCTCACTCCCTCACTCTCTCACTCACAATCCCTCCCTCACACACTCACTAACAACCTCCCTCCTTCCCTCCCCCGTTTACAGTCTAAGCACCCTGGCCTCGCCCACTCCATCATACACTTGCTCTCTCTCACACCCTGGGCGCCTCACCTCCAGCACCAGCATGCCCAGTAACCCCATCCACGTCCCGTTATCAAGCCGCTGCCCGTGGAGATGACTCGGCGGCACCTGGTACTCCATACTGACCCGCAGGCAGGGCGTCGGCGCGGTAATAAGAGGAATAGACGCCTCGCATTATTATGGCACGGTAATGAGAAAATGAGATCCTGCCGTATTTTATTAACTTGAAACGAAGATTAGTGCGAGAAAAGAGAGTTAGGAGGAGAGGGAGAAGGAGTACACGCCTTGCATATTAGAGAACGGTAATAAGAAGACGAGATCCTGCCTTACCTTATTAGCCTAAGACGAAGATTACTGCAAGAAAAGAGATTCAGGAGGATAGACAGATGGAGTGCACACCTTGCATATTAGAGCACGGTAATAAGAAGACGGGATCCTGCTTTACTTTATTAGCTTGAGACGAAGATTAGTGCGAGAAAAGAGATTTAGGAGGATAGAGAGAAGATGGAGTACACGCCTTGCATTAAGAGAAGAGCATGCCTTAGAGTATTGAGACGGAGTTTGGTGTGAAGAAAGAGTTAGGAGGGTAGCGAGAAGAGGAGCAACGGTCTGAAGTACAAGAAGAGAGATTTAGTACAATAGGAAGAGGAGAATTGGCGTGTAGTAGAGGGACACAGTACCACAAAAGATGAGGAGAATTGGAGGAAAGAGAGTTCGGAGGCTAGCGAGTAGAGGAGAATGGGTCTGAGATACAAGAAGAGAGATTTATTACAATAGGAAGAGGAGAATTGGCATGTAGCAGAGGGACACAGTACCACAAAAAGATTGGCGTGTAGTAGAGGGACACAGTATCACAAAAAGAAGAGGAGAATTGGAGGAAAGAGAGTTCGGAGGCTAGCGAGTAGAGGAGAATGGGTCTGAGGTATACATGAAGAGAGATTTAGAACAATAGGAAGAGAAAAGTTGACTTCAATTAGAACACAGAGTTGGTACCACACGAAGATGAGGAAGATGGGTCTCATTAAATGTGATGATGATGAGGAAAGACTCACCAGACGTTGAGCTTCTTGGTGATGATGGGCTGGAGCTCTAACATTGTCCCGCCGAAGTTGTGTGGCTCCGGCGTCCGCGTGAAGTAGGAGAAGGGAATGTACTGCAGAAGAGGAGATGTTGCCGTGTAAGTGTTGCCGAGCATTCATAACGACGTGGATTTTTCTCTTATACTGCTACGTAAGGAATACACATAAAAATTAAATGTGAAAGAAGGAATAGCATAGTGCATAAAGGAATACACATACTTAAAGGAATACACATAGACATAAATAATAAATGTGGAAGCAAAATGAACACCGTGAATAAAAGAATACACAGTGAAGAAAGGAATGCACATAACGTCATAAATAAGTGTGAAAGACGCGTACAAGAAAGTCAAATATTAAATAGATTCTGTGATATCATTGGTAAACATACTTATATAAGAACGAAGATTCCGTTATAATTGTGTTGCTTACGGAATGTAGACACAGTGACATGTTTTATGAATAACCAATGTGAAAGGAAAATCCTGAAGAAAGCAAAATATTACCGTTATACCATTAACAGTTAGCGGGCTTTTTTTTATATCTTCTTTTTGTTGCCCTTGAGTTGCTCCCTGTCCTGTAAAAAAAAAATCAACACTGACATGAACGATGAGCCTTCTATAATTGCGTTACTTCTGCAAGGTGGACAGTGACTATATCCTTAAATAATGTAAAAAAAAGTTAAAAAGTAAAAAGAAAAGTAAAAAAGATAATGTAAAAGAACGTATTGAAATATCATTCTGACATCATTAATTCTCCTATAATTCCGTTATTTCTGAATAGTATACGGTGACTGTGATCCCGTAATCCCAAATGAGGTATTGGAACCGACCAAACAGAGGAACAGGAGAAGAGAACACGCTCACTCTCTCCAGTGCCACGCGGAGCCACGGTGAAGAGGGGTTCTGAGCCTCCATGGCGCAAACACCTCTTCCCTGTTCATCTTGTTCCCATAACTGGCCCCGCGCCCCGCCGCTGCAGCCACTTATAACATTAATCAAAGGGACGTCCCTGTGCTGCGTCGTGCTAAACTAATGTGCGAGTTTAATTACACGAACTCTATATGGCTTCATTTGTTTTCTTCCTGCTTGCCACTCTTTCATCTTTCTTTGGTACAATATTGTCTGGGTATTCTTCTTTTATGTTTGTGTATTGTTTTGTGCTTCTTTCTACCTCGATTTGAGTGTTTTTTTTTTGTTTTTGTTTTTTTGCTTCCTGTTTTCCCACGTCTTCATCTGTGATTGATCTAATAGTGTTTGAGTATTCTTGTTGATGTTCTTTTTTCATCATTTGGTTTTCTATACTTTTGTCTGAATGCGTTGTTTTAGAAGAACATAAGAACGTAAGGAGTCTGCAGGAGGTTGGTTCCCCTATTTTTTTTTTGAGGCACAAAAACACAAAAACACAAAAAAAAAAAAAAAAACAAAAAAGTTGCTCTGCTCCTAAAAAAAAAATCCAAAGAGGTAAAGAAAGATAGGTCAGTCAGGAGAGGAGGTGTGTCCTGATACTATGCACGGCAGCTCCTGTAAACCTAACCCAAACCCACCTTACCTCTCTAGCCATGAATTTATTAACCCTCTTCTTGAATGAATCTGTCGTATTGGCATCCACAACATGACTGCCAAGCCTGTTCAACTCATCCACGACTCTACTGATAAACCAATTATTGCCTAAGTCTTTGGTGCATCTGAATTTATCCTATCCGGCGCTTTTACTATCAAAACCCTATTAATATCCCTTTTATTAAACTCCTAATCCATTTATAAACTTCAGTCATGTCTTCTCGCAACCTTCACCTTTCCAGAGAATGCAGATTTAGATGCCCAGGTCTATCCCAATATGGCAAGTTTCTCACCCCTTGAATAATTTTAATCCTCCTCCTTTGTGTAGATGCTAACATCCTAATATCCATTCTATAATAGGGTGACCAAACCTGAACCGCATGATCGAGGTGAGGTCTGACTTGAATATTCTAGGTGTGACCGTGTGACTAATGGTAAGTAAAGCTTGAAGATGACTTCAGCGCTTCTATTGCTTAAGTTACGCTCCTCGAAGTTAAAATCAATTCCCTGCTTGCGAGATTCCTAGCCGTAAGACAGAGGTCAGATTTCACCTAGACCTACTTAAAGGAATGGCGTTAAAGGAATAACCGTGTGAGGGAGAAAAATTATGATAAAACAAAGGAAAAATGCAATAATAGGCAATAAGAGAACTCGGAAAGAAGGGAAACGGACGCTGCGCCGAAAACCATCAAGTTATTATTCCTTTGCTCTCCCTCTTTCTAATGCCTCAACCCCTTACTCCGCGGCTGCTCTGCCTCTCCCTAATTTCTCTATGCATTCCTTCTACTCTTCCTCACACCGTCATCCCGCCCTCCACGGTGATATGAATGGCCTGTATAATTTCTCTATCAAAGTATAATATATTTTGTGCAAAAGGTAAATAATAAATATGTTTTCCTATCTTCTAATTTTCAGTGCCTTTATGATGGCAATGATTTTTTTGTAAGGGCGTAAACGATGAAATAGATCAGGTAGAGGGGGTAAATTATGGAGGAAGGTTGAAAATCCCTGCTCTAGAGCCTTGTGTACCATAAAAAAAGAGATAGCCTGAGGGTCATGACAACTCCTTGACTCGGGGCAGGAGGAAGACAGGTGGTGCGGGAGGAGAACTGGTTTGGAGGGCGACATGAACCCACCAGAAGTCTAAATCGCTGGTCATAATTATATTGCTTTGCTTGACGTTTGTTGGCATTCTCTTTGTCTGCGGTGCATAGCGTCCAGGTCATGGTGAGAGGTTAAACGGGACGCCGACAGGAAGACGAACGAAAAAGGCGGCGGCAGAAAAGGAGGAAAACACTGGAACAACATGAGATAACAGAGGGATAACAAAGAGGAAAGAGGAGAGGAAAACGGGAAAATAGATAACAGAGATGGGTGGTAAAGGAGGAAGACGAGGTGGAGACTAGAACAAGACAAGAGATAGAGAGAAGAGCTGAAGGAGGAGGAAGTGAAGAACATATATGGGGGATAACAAGGGATAACAAAGGGATAACTAAAAGAGGAGGGGAAAGGAAAAAGGGAGAGATAACAGAAATAAGGGTAAAGAAGGAAGATGATGAGTTGACGACCAGAAGAAAGAGAAGAGAGAAAAAAAGGGAAGTGAAGAACATATATGGGGGATAACAAGGGATAACAAGGGGATAACTAAAAGAAGAGAGGAAAGGAAAAAGGGAGAGATAACAGATATAAGGGTAAAGAAGGAAGATGATGAGTTGACGACCAGAAGAAAGAGAAGAGAGAAAGAAAGGGCTGAAGGAGGAGGAAGAGAAGAACTAAAAACTGAAATATGACAAAGAGAAGGGAAGGGGGAGGGGGGAGGAGAGATCGGGGGAGGGATAAAATGCCGAGGGAGAACAAACGAGTTACACTGAATTGATTACAACGTTGTTAGGCTGCGGATATCGAAGTGCAAGGGTGTGGGACTCATTATAGTGTACCATCACATCAATACTATCAGAAGCCAGACCGACAGAAAAAAAAAACTATGAGAAACGATGAACTTGAAACGGTAAAGATGTACGAGGAAAAGCAACGTAGCGCTCAAATTCACAAAGGGTTCAGAAAAGAGTGAGAAGTGAAGCAAGGAAGTAAGAAGTAGATGATCAGGCAAAAGTTAGCGATAGTGAAGTCGAGGGATTAGCATAAAAAAGGGGGGTTGTGGTTACTAAGAATGCAGGGTAAAAAAATATAAAAAAAAGGAGTCAGAGAGGTCATGAAGGTCACTCTAGATTTGATTAATGTGTGGTGCTGCAGCGGATATCCATGTGTGTGTGTGTGTGTGTGTGTGTGTGTGTGTGTGTGTGTAGAGCCCTGAATTCATGATACTTCTAACCGATAAGAATGAAGAGAAAAATGGAGGAGGAGGAGTTAAAGTGTGTGTGACTTATTATTGGCAAACACTTTGATGCGACGTCCAGTGATACCGTGTGAAGTTCGTAGTTTGCTGTGACATTTGGCGGCTAAAGAACAAATTATATTATTGATGAGTACAAATAATTCTTACTGGCCGTGATTTTTCAGTGTCGGAGAAAATTCAATGATGTCCCCAAATGCCCCACGTCTGTTAACTGTCTCCATTACTGATGAACACCACTGACCTTTCCTTGCCGTCATTTACCGGTGAATACAGCTGACGATCAAGAATGCAACTGAACTTTACTTTCCACCATTATTTTTCGAGTCAATGGTATCGCCAAGTTACCCTCAGAAAAATATATCTCTTGCCACATTCCTTCACTGCATGGTGCTATTGATCCATCGCTTCCTTGTGGTGAGGATAGCGAGTTGAAGCAAGCATCCTCAGCATTTATATAACATACACTGATAGGATAAAAAAGTCTCTCCTGATATTTAAAGGGTTCTGTTTTCCGTGTATGACCGGAATGTTTGGGGCGGATTTAGTGTTTTGTATTGTTTTGCTTCAACTCTCTTCTCTTACGGTAAAAAAAAAAAAAAAATCCACTATGGTGACAGGCGATGCTGCAGAGGACCAGTACGCCGAGACACACGGAGCAGCAAATTAACACAGTCACGGCAGGAAGTCGGCGGATAAACTCTCATAACACAGAGAACACGAATCTTACGAAACAATACTACGTTATTTTTTCATCTAAACATCGCACAACGTTTTACTATACTGACAGGCCGTGTGTGAAAGGATCAACACATGATACAAGTTTCCCCCTTTTACATCGAAGGAGACAATTCAAGGATAAACAGTGAGAAAAAAAAAAAAAACGATGGATAAACGAACACAAAACGTATTGCGGTTTAATCTTTCAGCTTTATATAATGGTGTAGCGATGCCGTGAAAGGAATCAACACATACAATACAAACCTAAATCGGAGGAGTAACGAATCCTACAACGCCATACCATACTATTTTTTTATACAACACTTAATTTCCTACAACAATACCAGGCAGTGGCATAAAAGCAACACACGAAAAAACACTAAATATACTCATGGCAAGAAGTTGGGGGTCAAAAAAATCATAACATATGCAACGAATCAAACGAAATCTATCATGTCACACGATGTTATTTATACGAATCTACCTTTTAATCAACTGTTTAACACTAAAATTCTTAACTGTGATGGCAGACAAACACGAAGGATCAACGCAACCAGATCCGGTCATGTTACGAAAGGCTGAATCCAGTGACAGAACGTTTGGGCGGAGGGAGGGTGCGGAGAGGGGCAGATGGAGGCACAGAGGGCGGAGAGACAGCGCGGGAGGGTTGGCAGGCATGGCGGGCACCTGGGGGCACCACCTCTCCTGTTCCTGCTGCTGGTGTGTGTGACCGCAGTCTGGCGCGCTCCCTGACGCCCTCCGCCTCGCACTCCTGCCGCCGCGTCCTACAGACAGATTCCCTACGTGTGCCTCGCTTCCTACGGCACCATGCGGGGCATAACGTGTTCCTAGAGGCGACGGGCATCTCAGGTGTGGTGTGAGGTAAGGTGAGGAGAGGAGAGGGGTGTGTATGTGTGTGCGCGTTTGTGTGTGTGTGTGTGTGTGTGAGATAGTGGTGGGTAGTGGTGCCTGGCTAGCGGTGTGTGTGTGTGTGTATGTGTGTGTGTGTGTGTGTCGGGGTCCAATGCAACGATTTGTGGTTCCTGTTACTTCTGTCTTAATACTCAATCTCAGGGTGAGTGACTGATATAGAAAGCAACCTGGCTGACTGGTTTGTGTGTGTGTGTGTGTGTGTGTGTGTGTGTGTGTGTGTGTGTGTTCTCAATTGACATCTGAGCTCTAGGAATTTCCGTGTAATGCTAATGTGTATGTGTCTGTGTGTGTGTGTGTGTGTGTGTGTGTGTGTGTGAACGATATAAGGCGAGTATATCATCATCCACAACACCAGACAAAGGCCTCATCACTTCAGCCTCTCAAATATCATGACCTCGGAAACGAAACAAACTGAAACATTGACGTAACTAAAAAAAAGTGTCACCTGAGTATTTATCATTCGATGCAGCACACACACACACACACACACACACACGCACACGCACACGTTTTGCCTCTCAGCCACAAGCAGTGTATGTTCGTTGATTCCCCTCACACATTTCTATCCAGGTTGATTAGTGTGTGTGTGTGTGTGTGTGTGTGTGTGTGTGTGTGTGTGTGTGTGTGTGTGTAAAGAATTATGGAGAGTGAAATGGCGTAGGATGCGGTAAAGGAATAAGTGATAAGATAAAAAAAAGAGGAAACATGGAAACATGGACTAGCAGGCAGCAGAAAGCCTGTTGGCTCATTACTAGGCTGCCTGCGTTCAGTGATTTAATCAATCCGTTTGCCACAGGAGTGGCTTGCAGGGAAGGATTAAAGCACTTGTGTACCTACTCTTGGGAACGTTCAGTTCACTCCTGTTGCAGCAAAGTGGCGATCAATGCGTTTCTTGAAGGAGTTGATGGTCTCTGCGCTAACCACTTCTGCAGGAAGGCTGTTCCAGTGGCGAACAACTCTATTCGAGAAATAACTCCTGCCGATGTCGGTATTGCATCGCTTTGCTTGAATTGTTTTTCCGTTGTTTCTTGTTCTTAGGTTAGTTTGTAGCGTGAAGAGTTTGGAGTGATCAACGTTGCTGAGCTTGTTCAGGTACTTAAAGACTTGTATCATGTCTCCCCGCAGTCGTCTCTTTTCCAACGTGAAGAGGTTGAGTCGCTCGAGTCGTTCTTCATAGGGTTTCGTCCTCAGTGATGGTATCATCTTCGTGGCGCGGCGCTGTACTCTCTCAAGTAATTCAATGTCTTTCCTGTAATTTGGAGACCAGAATTGTACGGCGTATTCCAGGTGGGGCCTTACCAGCGAATTATACAAGGATAACATAACTCCCGGCGTCTTGTATTCGAAGTTCCTCGATATGAACCCAAGCATTGTATTGGCTTTCTTACAGGCGGACTTGCAGTGTTTTGTTTGTTTCAAGTCACTGCTGATGGTGACCCCGAGGTCTCTTTCCTCTTGCACAACATGTAGTGGTTCGCCACCCATGTGGTATATGTGGTTGCTGTTTCTGGATCCGATATGCATTACTTTACATTTGGTAGTGTTAAAGGATATCTGCCACTTTTCCGACCACCGAGTGATCTGGTCCATGTCTCTCTGGATAATTTCGTAGTCTGCCGTCGTGAGGGCCGTCCCTCCCACATTGGTGTCGTCAGCAAATATATTAAGGGTGGATTTTAATCCTAGTTCTAGGTCGTTGATATATATGATGAAAAGTATGGGTCCCAGCACTGACCCCTGTGGCACTCCACTTGTGACCGGGAGCCACTCGGAGGCCTGTCCGTTGAGTACAACTCGTTGTTTTCTTTCAGTGAGCCAGTCTTTGATCCACGCTGTCAGATCGTCGCCTAATCCCGCCGACTTAAGTTTCTTGAGGAGTCTTTCATGTGGCACTTTGTCAAAGGCTTTCTGAAAGTCTAGATATATAACATCACTGGGGATATGATTATCCCAGTTTTCATAGATACCTTGGAAGAAGTCCAATAAATTGGTTAAGCATGAGCGCTTGTTCCTGAAACCGTGCTGAGCATCGGAAATGATGTTGTTGTCTTCAAGGAACCTAACGAGTTTGTCTCTGATGATCTTCTCGAGGATTTTTCCCGCCACTGAGGTCAAGCTGATTGGTCTGTAGTTTAGGGCCACACTAGGAGGAGGAGGAGAACTAAAAAAAATATTCCCTTATCAAGCGAATAACATCTCCCTTTCTCTTCTCTTGTCTCTCCAGCTCTCCCTCTCTTTCTCACACCAGGAAGACGGGGAGGAGGAGAGGGAGGAGGAAAGGGAGGAAGGACAAATAGGAGCGAAGAAGAGGTGGAGAAGGTGGAGGTGGAGCAAGATGGAGATGGTGGAGACGCTGGTGGCGGTGGCACTTGGGGTCTTGGCGGCCGTGTTCCTGGGGTCACTCGCGGCCCTGGCTCTGGTGTGCTTCCGACGAGCCCTCAGCGCTAAACACCGCCTATTCTACGGCCAAGACATCAGGTAAAGCAGCAACAAAAGTACTGACAGAGACGACTATGCCTTTCTATCTGTATTTTAACGTTTGTATAAGTCGTTTAGCATTTCCTTCCTCCAGGCGCGAGATGCATGTAAAGAAATATAAGTAATGGTAAACAATTAAGCCTTCATATATATGTACTTTGACGTATGCATAAGTCGTTGAACATGTCTTTCCTCAAGCTCTAATGTGTAAAACTGGAGCAGCGGTAGTGGTGGAGACAAGTTAGCCTATACATATTTAGTTTAACATTTCAAGAAGTCATTTTACGTGTCCCCTTTCCATGTCTGAGATGTAAAATAGACCCAGCACTAATAACAGACAACACTAAGCCTTCATATAATTACTCAGCGTTTGTATAAGTCCCCTATCGTGTCTTCCTTTCAGGCCCGAGGTGTTACTGAGCAGCGGCGAGGCGTGGAGCGAGCTGGAGCTGGACGACGTGAGGTTGGCGCCCCAGATTGACAAGATTCTGAACGATACGCAGTGGGTGGACGACGCGACTGGTGAGAGGGAGAGAGAGAGAGAGAGATAGGTTGCAAGCACTATACAGAATTACTATATATGAAAAATGATGAGTATAATACAAGTGTGATGATTATGTTGCTAGCTAACTAATCTCTCTCTCTCTCTCTCTCTCTCTCTCTCTCTCTGCCTCCCCTCCCCCCCCTCAGGCCTCATCCCGCACTGCCTCGCCATTCTGAAGCTCTGCCACCAAATGACGGAGCGACTGGTGGCCACGACCATGTCCCCGATCCACAGCGACCGCCTCCATGACATTATCGAGGTAGTAGTAGTAGTAGTAGTAGTAGTAGTTGTAGTATCGTAAAAAGCTTTCTTGCATACTCTGCCCATCAATCTATTTATTTGCCTATCTATCTCAAGCTCTCTTTCACACGAACACTAGTAGTAGTAGTAGTAGTAGTAGTAGTAGTAGTAGTAGTAGTAGTAGTAGTAGCAGTAGTAGTAGTAGTAATTATGTGTCGGGAAAATAAACATGGGTGGAGGTATCTTTTTTGTAGTAGAAAAAAAAGTATTATTATTATTATTATTATTATTATTATTATTATTATTATTATTATTATTATTATTATTAATAGTAGTAGTAGTAGTAGCAGTAGGTGTAGCAGGGTCAAAACTTATCTTGCATACAGTCTATCTATCTATCTATCTATCTACCTGTCTATCTATCTATCTATCTATCTACCTATCTACATGTCTATCTCAGGCTCTCTCCCACGCACACCTTCCCCAGGTAACACGGCGCCTCTCACCTCGCATTGACGACGTGGCCCGCGCAATGTACCCGCCTCTTGACCCGCGGCTGCTGGAGGCTCGCTGTTCGGCCCTCGTGCTCAGCCTGACCCTGCTGGCCTGGCACGCGCGGCACTCCACCTCCGGGACCACCGTGGCGCTCATCAACGAGGCACTCAAGGACATGGACCACCACCTGAGTGTAAGAAAGAGGGAATGTGCTTTAAGTTCATGTGTATGTATGGGTGTGTGCATGCCTGTGTTGGGAGAGCGAATGAATGGTTAGTTACTATTAATATGATCCAATGGTTTAAATTGAGGATATGAGGTGAGTTATTGGGTGTCAGAAGCTGTCATGTGTAGAGCGAGTGGTCTTTTCTGGTCTTTGTGTTCATCTTTGTATCACTGCGAAGGATGACAGGAAGAGAAGAGAGAATGCGTGATGTGACAGTTTTTTTGTGGTTGTGAGGAAATGTAAGACGGATAAACGAGGAGAAAATGAGCAAAGGAAGAGAAAAGGAGGGAAAGAAGAAGGTTGCGCTATAGCGGTATAAAGAAACAAAGGAAGAAGGGAACAGGAGGAAACCAAAGAAAGAAAGAAGAAATGTAGGGATAGAAAGATGAGCTAGAATGATGAGGAACTACATGATAATTGGTAGGAAGGTGTATGGAACAAAAAAAGTTGGACGAAGGGAAGGGATTAGGAGAATATTGAATTGGAGAGAAAGACAGAAGAGAGCAAGGGAAAGGAAAAGATGCAAATAAGAGGCAAAAATATTACACTGATGAACGAGGTAATGATTGACCAGGTGAGTGACTGAGTGAGTGAGTGTGTCCTCTCTCTTCAGGTGTTGCGTGAGGCGGCCATGACTCACGAGACTTTCCACGGCGTGTTTACTGAGGAGGGGAAGTGTGACCCCGCCGAGTGCTGAGTGACCTGACCCGCTGCTGAGTGTGTGCTGACCGGGACCGGGACAGAGCTGAGGCGACCCATCCTGCAGTGCTGAGTGTGTGTGTGTGTGTGTGTGTGTGTGTGTGTGTGTGTGTGTGTGACGCTATATAATCAAACGAAACCATATTATTATCAACATTCCACTGTGTGTGTGTGTGTGTGTGTGTGTGTGTGTGTGTGTGTGTGTGTGTGTGTGTGTGTGTGTGTGTGGAAACAAAATATAAAATATGACGGTCACTCCATCAATATTTTCTTTAGCTACATTGTCTGTTTCCTCCCGAATGTTATAAATAATTGTAATAATCTGACAACGAATGAATGGACTGTATGATTTTCTGTCCCTCGTCACGACACGCTATAATATATAATTAAACGCCCGTGTGTCAAGAAATACTCACTGATAACTATAATCATACTGTCCAACATGGAGGCGGAGTCATTACAAAACGTTAGTGACGTAATAATAGTAATAAAATGTAAAAAAAAATAAATAAATATATATATATATATATATATATATATATATATATATATATATATATATATATATATATATATATATATATATATATATATATATATATAAATATATATATATATATATATATATAGCGATATTGGTAAAAAAAAATGGTACCTTACGATATAGTGGTTTAAAGTTAATGTATATTTTGTTGTTATATTTTACTTAAAATATATTATAATGAAACACATAATATTCTCTCTAACCTGCGTGCTTGATAAAAATGCAATTATTATATTTTGAGCATAACCCAAGCTCGCTCTCTCTCTCTCTCTCTCTCTCTCTCTCTCTCTCTCTCTCTCTCCCCCCGCAAAGATTTGAGGGCATTTATTGAAGTTTCTTTCAGGTATAAGGACAGGCCACTTACTGTCCTGTCAGAGGGTTTGTGTGGTGTGAACTTCTATGTAAATCTACGTAAATCTCCCTTTGATTATAGGGAAAATCGCCAGACGCATGTCACGCGCGGCGGCAGTGACGGTGGTGGTGGTGGAGTTTGCGGTGGTAGTCTGGCTATGATGGTGCCGCGCGCAGGCCCAAGGCAAAGGCTGAGCTTACTTGGTTCAGACGCGAAAAGTGAAGCAAAACCGAAGAAACTCTCTCCCTCGACTTTTCCCTCGTTCAGCCGCCTTTGCATATCGTTTCAGAAGTATTTATAGTGCCTTTAAGTGGTTGTGCATCCTGTGCCTTCAGTCATCAGCCAATATTCTGCTTAAATACTCCGTCCATATTCATAAAGACTCAAAACTGAATAATAAATACAGTATATACACAGTTGCTCAGCCCGTCTGTGTTCCTGCGAATATACAGAATGAATTGAGCTGTAAAACTAGATCCTCTCTTGTTTTCACGACCCAAGCTGATGAATTTAAGTTTATTCACAGCTTTCATTACGACGCATCTGTTATCCTTTGTCAGCTCAAGGGGTGCTTACAAAAACCTCCATCCTCCGTTAAGAATGAAGGTATTTGCTCTCCTGCTTGCCTTCCTCTCTCTCCTCGCCACCACCACCATCACTGCGGAGGCTGCCAATGTCATCTCCAAAAATGATCTCACGGCCATGATGCTCACTGACCTCCTCCAGTTTTTCCAGCACCGGAGGGCGTGTCTTCTGGCCTCTAAAGGTGAGTAATGTACAAGATCTTCCTCCTTCTTCACCTCCTCCTCGTTCCCCTTCTCTTCCTCCTCATTTTTCTTTATCCGCCGCTCTTTTTTCAGCTTCCCCTCCTTATGTTGCTCCACCTCATTTTCTTACCTATTTTATCCTTTCTTCTATTTATCTTCCCTTTCTATCTTTACATGTACGGCCAGCCATTCCCTTTCAATCCTTTCTTACTTTTATACCTAGCTCTTCCCCCTGAACTTTCCTCTTTCATACTCCGTTCATTGCTTCTTTTCACCTCCTCGATCCTCTTTCCCTTTCTGGTCCGTCTCCTCCTCCTCCTCCTCCTCCAAATCCTCAACCTCTTTTTTCTTCGTCATTCGTCCTGCTACTCTTCTTCCATCCCTTTGTCTCTCACTCTCTTCCATTTCCTCACTCACACATTCTCCTGAGTACCAAGGTGACAAATAGAATAACAGATCACGTACGCCATCCTCCCTTGGTAAGATTCATCATTTCCCCGCCCTTTCATTAATATACCCCCCCCCCCCTCCCCCCGCCAATCGATCCTGCAGAGGCGTGTTGTTTATGCTCTGAGAGAGGGTTCTGCAAAGTACTTCGGGTTGCAACGCAGGACTGGGACATAGAGCTCCTAGTAAGGTAATGGGATGGTTAGAGAGGTTCCTGGAGGTATAATGGTTGAGGGTGAATTAGGTCGGGGTAAGAAAAAATAAGAACATTGATTTAAGGGACAAAGGGGTGTGAGGTGAGGACAAAATAAATAGCCGCCTCTCAATGGTTATCTCCGTCCTGTTCTTATTACCGAATGTCTCGTTTCGTAGGGTATGCTCTCTCTCTCTCTCTCTCTCTCTCTCTCTCTCTCGGCTTTTATTATCATCCTTTATCCATGACAGTGCGAAGCGTAATAAAAGATGTTACCCTTCCCTAATTACCTTGGCGGCTCTCATTAGCTTCGTTTTGTGCAATGACGTGTGTGTGTATGTGTGTGTGTGTGTGTGTGTGTGTGTGTGTGTGTGTGTGTGTGTGTGTGTGTGTGTGTATGAAGGGCGTGACGCAGGTGACAATCAGTGCAGTGACTTAACATCTGCATCGTTGTCTAGGTCGCGGTTATCTCACCCAGTTGTGCTACTTCTGATGAGATTCCGCAGGTGTTTGAAGGTCGCAAATTGAGGGCACTGAGGTGAGCTTCCGCTTCATGTCGTCCACTCAAATCACACGTTTTCTGATATAACAATGCAAGACCTTTAGAGCTCTTTAAATCCAACCGCAATTGACGCACTCTTCTGGCCACTCATTGCTTTCTTTTGCTGGAGCTGTGCGAAGGGAGATTTTTTGCTGCTTGTCTCTTTTTGCCGTTGAGCTGCTTCCGTTACAGTGAAAAGGGATAACGTACCACTTCAACTGTTTCTGAAGGACACAAGTTATCGTTTTCAGGTAGGTTGCTTTAGGCTTGTTTGGGTGTGGAAATCCGCAGGAAAATCAACAATGACTTGGCAGACCTGACATGCTGCCTGCCCGTGAGATGTTGTCACGCGAGGCTGAACTGGTTCGTCTATTCTCTACAGGCGTGTCAAGCGTGTCAGGGGTGCCAATGGCTCCGAGTCCTTTCACGTTTTCTCTACCCTTTATGGATGAAGCCGACCATAGACAACAATAGAAGGGACGAGGAAGAGGGAGGTACAAGAATACTTCGTCTCTTTAATGTCTCATCTATTCAATACGCCTCGGCAACTTAAGGGCGTTCTGGGTGATTGATGATTATGAGTCCCTCCTCTTTACTTTTATTAGCCCTCCACCTCCTCGTCCTCCCACAGCCTCAGACCAACAGTGGATGCCTCATGCTGTGTGGCGAGTGACCCGAGCCTCCAACGCCTTCCTGGCCGTCCTGAGAGTCACTGAGGTCAACAGTACCAAACACAGGGTCAGCCGAGGTCATGAGTCAATGCCCAGCGACTGTGAGGTTCTAGTGACACACCTGGCCACTCGGGAGGATGTTTATCTGTTCGGGCAGGTGAGGACGATGAGTCTGGTCCTGTTCTGTGTTCCAATTAACGTGACGGCTTAGGTATTTTTTCCATGCACATTTTTCTTTATATAACTTTCTATGTATCATTTTTGCTGTAAGGAAGGTAGAGCAGGACACAACGATAAAATGTTAAAAAGAAGACGGCCGCGCGCCGCTTCTATAAAGATAATATGGAATGCCATGCCGATGAGGTCATTTTCAGTGATATTTCTTTTATCTTTAAAATTCTTCCTCTTCCTCTTCTCCCAGGTATTCTCGGCCCAGCCCTCTGACGCCACCTGGTTGGTCGTGACACCTGCCCGCGAGGTGACGCAACGACTTGGGACGCTGTACCTCCCCCTGGACAACAGAGTGAGTCCCTACACACACACACACACACACACTTTGATTTTTATTCTTTGAATCTAGCTGTCTGTGTGGATGTTTGGATGCCCGTTTGTCCGTCTGTCTGTCTATCTTCCCATCTGTTCATCTATTTGTCTGTCAGTCTGCCTATGCATGCTTGTCTTTCTCTTTGACTCCCATTGTTGTCCGTCTGCTTTTCCATTTGTCTGTCCCTCTCCCTTCAGTCTGTTTGTCGGGCCGCCTTTTTCCATCTGTCTGCCTGTCTGTCTACCCTATCTAACTGTCAATACTTCCATCTGTCCGTCCGTCTGCAGGTGACAGTGGCGGTGTACTCCCCCGAGCCAGACAACACTACCATCTCGCTGCTCAGCTGTTACCACATCCACGAGGGGGACGTCCTGAGGGTTAAGAGGGACGGCGCTTGGTACTACAACAGGTGAGGCAAATTGGTAATATAGCACTTGGGAGCTCACGTATACTGGAAGTGCTTGCAGATTTGTATACACACACTCTTATTACGCAGCTTTCATCCAAGAATAAGGGAGGTGGGGGAGGAGCAGATTCTCTTCTTCATGTGGTCTTTCGTGACAACATCTGACCGACATGGCTGATCTCGTGTTGGGAATGTTTGCGAAATTTGTACTTATGAATAGTTCACATTACACACAATTTAATTACGGAGAAACCATCCCAGAAAATAGGGTAGTGAAGTGGGAAACAGATTATCTTCTTCCTCTTGTGGTTCTCGGTAACAGGCTATCTTCTTCTTCCTCTTGTGGTCTTCAGTTCTATGAGGACACGAGAATGAACATAACGTTGGGAGAATAAATATCATCTTTCAGTACCTCCTTGACACTGTGTTCTGTCATTATCACTTATTTCCCTCTTCTAAAGGACAAACATGAATAGTCAAGAGAAAGAGACAAACGGATGCAACAACAACAACAACAACAACAACAACGAAAACAGCAATGAGGGCACTTGCAAGGAGAAGGACGCGCCACTCCTGCTCCGACAGATGACCTACGGGGTGGTGGAGGTGCTGGAGGGTGACCCGGTGCTGAGGCGACGGGACCTGCACGGGATGAACTTACGATGCACAACCATATCGGTGAGGACAAAATATTCTTCCTCAACGTATTTTTTTTCTTTTTTCATCCTCGTTTATTTTCTTTGTCTTTTTCAACGGTGCACAACCATATCGGTGAGAATGACTAAATCCTTTCCCTTCTCTTTTTCCTCCATCTCGTTTCCTCTTAAATTCTCCTCCTCCTCCTCCTCGTGTTTTTTCTCACATATTTGACTTTTTCAGTATTATCTAACTTTTCCTCATTTTCTTCTTTGTCGTTTTCGTCTCCTATTTCTTATTCTTTGCCTTCTCCTCTTCGTTTTTCTCATTTATCATTGTTTTCTTCTTTCCTTTCTTTATTTCTCTCCCACTTTCTCCTTTCTTCCCCCTCTTCATCTCCCTCTCACTCGGCCTTTTAATTTATTCCTTTCATCTTATTCATACTACTCCATTATCCTGATCTTCGCGACGTGTGTGTGTGTGTGTGTGTGTATGTGTGTATTTGGTAATCAATACGAGACAAGGTCAACAAACAACACTTAAGTGACTTTCCCACGCTCCAGTGAAAGACACACGATGGATGTAAACAAAGAAGAAAAAAAAGTCCGCTCCACCTATAATTCTCTCTCTCTCTCTCTCTCTCTCTCTCTCTCACACACACACGAGAAAGTGGCTTAAGCAGAATACGGAACTATCAAAATCGTGAACTATGAACCATTTAAGTGTTATCATTATTACTACCATTACTATTGTTGCTACTACTACTACTACTACTACTACTACTACTACAACTACAACTACTACTACCATTGTTCCTCATAGTCGCCGCCCAGGACCATTCTCAACAAGGTCCAGGACGGCAGCGTGGAGGTCACGGGCATTCTGGGGAGCGCCTACAAGCACATGATGCAGGTCGCCAACTTCACGTGAGTTGATTGTGTGATATTGTTAATGGAGGCCTTGCTAAGGGGTTTATATTGAGCATACTTTTTTTTTTTTTACAACAAAGGAGGCAGCTCAAGGGCGCACACACACACACAAAAAAAAAAAAAAAAACTGCACTGGACTTGTCTTTCCTTCTGCCCGGAGTTAAGTGCGGGCTCTTTTATTTTTTTTAAGTGCGTCTTTTTGTCTGACCCTGACTGCTTTCTCTAGGCTCTAGGGTAAAAACCATAAAAAAAAGCTTGTTCCAGACACATTCACCAATAAATATAGTGCTGCCCTTTACACAAATTTTTCTCAATGAGTTTTATGCATCTATATTATCATTTCATCAAATCGGAACTGATCATTCAAACATACTTTTCACTACTTCCATTATTAGCTCTAATATTTCGTCTTCTCTTGACTATTTTTTTTATTTACTAATTTTTCTGAAGCTCACGTACTTTCTCCAGCATACTTTGTTTTCTGGGAAACTTGAACGAAGTGTGACGAATGGAGTGAGCCCCCCCACCCACCCATTCTCTCTCTCTCTCTCTCTCTCTCTCTCTCTCTCTCTCTCTCTCTCTCTCTCTCTCTCTCTCTCTCTCTCTCTCTCTCTCTCTCTCCATATTCAAGGAAAACTAATGTACACTATAAACATCGATTCTACTTCGTCTCATGCCATTTCAAGACAAAAAAGGCAACTCTCTCTCTCTCTCTCTCTCTCTCTCTCTCTCTCTCTCTCTCTCTCTCTCTCTCTCTCTCTCTCTCTCTCGTCTTTTGACCACCAATTTAAGCATTATATTCACTACACATTTCCAAGACTAGACAGTAGGTAGTAAGAGCAATGTGATCCCCGCTGTTTGGCATTATCTCTATATTTGTGAAGAAGTGTCGACCCAAAAAGAAGTAGACTGTCGTAACTTCGCGCTCTGAAGAACCCTGCTTATGTTCAGTGATTTATATGCCTAACGTAACCTAACTAAGCCTGACCCTGAACGATCGCTACCTCTCTATGCACTACAGGTCTACGTGCTTTGCTAACTATGACGGGAGGAGGAGGAGGAAGATGATGATGAGGAGGAGGAAGATGATGATGAGGAGGAGGAAGATGAGGAGGAGGACGGCGAGGAGACGTAGAAGTAGTATGAAAATAATGTTCTTCTACACAGGTCAACGTGCTTCGCTACTCGTGACGGGCACTGGGGCGCCCTCAAACAGGACGGACACTGGACAGGCTTAGTCAGGGACATCGTGGAGGGCCATGCTGACATCGCCATGGCCTCACTGGACGTCACGCAGCAACGGAGCAGAGCCGTCGACTTCCTCATGGTGGTGATGAGGACCCAGTGAGTTGAGAGGACTTTGGATGCTTTTGTCTATAGCTTTTCTTCCTCCTTGGTGTCTTTTGGGGGGTTTGAGTGGTGAATATGATGAGTGTGAATTTAGATAGGGTTTGGTATGCTCGTCTTTCCTCTCTAGTTTCTATTTTTATTTTTGATTGAGTTTTCATTCCTTTGGGCCAGTCCATTTCTTCCTCTGCTTTTACTGCTGTCTTTCCATGTCCATAACGTTATCTCTTTTTTTTTCGTTTGTATTTTTTTCTTGTTTCCATTTTCTCACCGTTGATCTTAACTCTTATTTATCGCTACTTTTTTCTCCCTTTGCGACCATCACATTTTTCCTATTCCTCCATGTTTTCATTTATTTTTTCAATGCTGTCATTACTCTCTCTCTCCTTTCTCTTAGCATCTTTCCTTTCCTCTGTGTTCGTATGCTTAAGGTAACATTTTCGCGGACAAGTTCAGGGAATTCGGATGTAATTCTACGGAACGTCGCGCATATTTTCATTACTTTTTTTTTTTCTATACAGACATAAATGCAAGGCAACTCTAGATATCATTATTGCCTTTCCTTTCCCTCCCCTTTCTACCCCTCCTAGTCTCTTCACACCATACGTATATAGCAAGAAGCTCGAGGTATTTGTAATGTAAACATGTCGCCAACTCCATGTATCTTACTTTTTCTCTTATAGCCCTTTCTCTCTATCCTTGCTTCAGTTCTATACCACTTGATTAGACAGTTAAGAGTCATAGAGATAGCCTTTGCAACAGCCTTCCTCTCATAGTTTCTTTCTTGGCTTTCCTTAGGTGGCTGTCAGTGGCGTTCCTGAGGGGGGGGGCGAGGGGGGGCTGTTTGAAATCGCCCCCCGGGCCCCAAAGTGAGGGGGGCCCCAAAATGCGAAATTTAACCATTGCTGCTATGGCAGGAGGACAAGCTAAATTCAGTGGCCCAAAATGAAGCCCCATTTATATATTTGACCCGAAAAGACAAATTTGGGTCTGTTATGTCAAACCCCTTCCAATCATGGAGACCATTATAGACCTAGGAGGGTGGGTAACGTTGATTGGGATCTAAGGCAATTGATTACTGAGGTGTCATATTGATTCATTTAACTCCCTCCACATCATATCGCCATCAGAGTACATTACTGTTATCCTCATTTTTACCATTTATCATTATGCTTAACTGGATTAAGTGGATCTTCAATTATTCAGTGTGCACCTAGTTTTAAGAAATAAAATGTCTGAAATTTGCATTTACAAGTGCCTTTAAAATGATTCTACAATTGCTCATATTCTAAAAATTAACGCCCCTGGTGGCTGTTATTTGTGTTATTTCTTATTTTCACTCTTGCTTCATGAGTGTCTTGCAGCATTATACATATAAACATTCAAGACAGTTCTAACATAATTCAAACTTCCTCTTGAGTACCATGCATGCACCTCGAGGTATCTCATCATAAAACAGCCCACTAATGATGCCTGCCAGTATGTATTTCAATTTCTTATGTAATCTCGTGCACCTCCAGGTATCTCCTCATCATGAAACGGCCCACCAATGACGACCGCAAGTGGAGCACCTTCACGGCAGAGTTTGAGGTGCGTGTGTGGCTGGTTCTCGTCATGTCCCTTGTAGCCATCCATGCCACCCTCTGCCTCACCTCCCTCCAGCACCCCCAGCAACCCCTTCACCCTGGCGACGCCCTCATGGTGGTGGTGGCAGGACTGTGTGGCCAAGGTAGGTGGAGGAGGAGGAGTGATGGAAGTAAAAGGGAATATCCAAACCATATCTGCTTTGGCTATTTCTCAATATTAGAAATGTTAATTAAGTCTCTGTTTCTATATCTCTCTTTCTTACTTTCTCAGGTACCAATGCGGTGTTTCGAACCACTTCCAGTCGTCTAGTCTTTCTGACACTGTTGATGCTGCAAGTGAGTAATGGTGTAGTTGCAGTAGTACTTCAGGTTTAGTAATAGCAGCATTGGTAATATAGTTTAAATAATGGCAGTAGCAGAAGTAATAGCAGAACCTCTTTTGGGAGATGGGCAGAAGCCAAAATTAATTGAGATGCTGAACTATAATACAAAGGTTCTTAATTACACCACAAAGGTGCTTAATTAGTAACTGGTCCATTGCCTTCCACAGGTGCTGATCCTGGCTCACTACACGAGCTACCTTGTGTCATCCATGGCTGTGGGTCCCCCGCTGCCCACTGTCTCCACCATCGCTGATGTCACCAGACACCCACGGCTTAGACTCAGCATCTTGAGGGGATCTTCCATCATAGAATACTTCAGGGTGAGAAGAGGAGAGCTTGTTGGCCTATTACTGGCAATTTTTTTCACTTTTATACTTTTTGCTTAGATTCAGCACCTTGAGGATCTCCCATCACAGTATACCCCAGGGTAAGAAAGAGAAGCTTGTCTAACTGTTACTCACAATCTTCATGTTCATCTTTGTATTATTTTCATCAAAGTAGCTTGTATCTTTTATTCATAACAATTTAATAATTTGTGCCATCATCATGTTTTCTGGTATTTACATCTCTCCTGAATGGCATTTTGTTCTTTGGGGCTGTGATATACATCATCCACAGATCAAAACATTTCCAATGAACTCTCACTCCCAATAGACCTCCAGCAACCCAGATCACCAGGAGGCTTGGCAGAAGGTGCGAGAGGAAGATTTTGTGGAATCTCGAGAGGAAGGGACAGACAGAGTGCTGCATGAGCCCTACGTGTACCTTGATGCGGGGCCGTACCTTAACCAACGCTTCGGTGCAGACTGTCGCTACTTCATCCTGCCCTCGCCCAACTTTCCCTCCATGAGTGCCTTTGCAGTGAAGAAAGGCTCTCCGCTCATACCCATCCTCAACAGCATGTAAGTTATGAAATAATCACAGACGAATTGGTGAAGAATACTTTCCTTTATCCATAAGTTTCTGTATGATCAAATTTATCAGCAGGCTTTGATGTGCCCCAAAACTCTTACGTATCTGTTAAAATTTATGTATCAATTTCTGAAACTAAAAATATCCATCTCTCTCTCTTCCCTTGCAGAATTCTCAAGATGAAGTCAACAGGACTGATGGCAAAGTGGCACTCAGAGTGGGCGCCACGGCCGGCCGACTGCTCAGACTTTGAGTTTGTCCCTGTGGAGGCAAGTGTGGTGGCGACAGCATTCCTCTTGCTGTCATCAGGAGCTGCTCTCTCCATTGTGTGTCTAGCATGGGAGAGGAACAAAGCTAGGGAGAAAAAGATGACCTACTCTCGGCCTAAATAACAGGTGAAGTCAAACAACTGTGCTTTGACAATTACAAAAGTGTGTGACCTTATTACAGAGCTGAAATGGTTGAATACTCCTAGTTTGGAGGGAATTGTGGCCATGTGGTCTTGAAACATACCTAGAACACTTCAGCTCTATCTGATGTTTAGTGACAGTTATCTTTTCAGCTGAACATTATGAGTATTTCCATAAAACCTGCCTCCTTGGCTCTCCATGAGGGTGGAGGCTCTAGGGCAGCCCACTTGATTTACTGACATACACAAGGATGTATGCAATCGTGGTTATATTGTTTGCCATTTACTGTATAAATACAATACAAACAAATAGCAGAATTGTATGATTTATTCAAAGTAATTGGTTAATTGCCTGAGGAATAACACTAAGTTTGTTTGATATTCCTAAAAACTCCCCATAACCAATAAATCTTCATGCAAGAAAAATGACTATCTGGCATTAGGCAACAGTATAAGCTTTGCTTAAAATGAAAAAAAATATATATATACACCACACAAAAGTATCATTACCTCCTGTTTAATACACACTCCACCATGGAGTAAAGCTGCGAGGACCAGCGAACCTTTGTGCACGGCAATGATTTTGTTACACTGTTTCTCTACTCTTGAAAACACACTTTTGACTGAGGAAGTTGTTACAATGAAGAAGAAAATATTGACACACACACACACACACACATACACACACACATGTACCCCACCCCCCGAACATACATACACATAGTCAGCAATGCATTGTTATAAATTGGTAGATATAGATAAATGCATAAGTAAATAGGAATATAAAGAATGTTCTATATACATAAAACATACAAAAATATAAAGATCCATTATAGCCTAAAAGGAAAAAAATAATTTCTTAATCAAAGGACAATTAGTAATGTAATAGCATGCATAAGATATAAAGTTTTTTCCACTTAATGAAGCCTGACATTATTCAAGACCACCAATACAAAAATATAAATCTTACAAAAATAATATATAAAATAGTATATAATATGTAATATATCCTTTTCATGAATGTTTTCAAGACTTTTTTTTCTTTTTTTAAATAAAGACAAATAATTTTCTGTAAATACTCAACTAAATATATCACCTCATGGCAATCAAAAACTGTATACGTAATTGTCTCTGATGAAGAGCAACTGAGGTGAAGTTGTGTGGAAATTATGACCAACCAACCAACAGGTGACTGACAATTAAAAAGAAAATTGAATAAATAGTTCACATGGAAATATAACTTAGACAAAAACAGAAAAGTTTAAAGAAGAATACAAGGCAAACCTGGTTGAGGGTCACAACTCCCATGCACACTACTTTCCCGAAGGCCTCACAGGGCTCTCTAACTACACTTTCCCGGAGTCTGGGAAGCTGAGCATGCCAGGTACTGACTGCATTACCTGCTCCACCCGAGCTAGGTCTGGTGGCTGGCCTGCAGGAACTCCTGGTAGCGCTGGGTGTCTGCAGGCCTCACTGTGCGGGGTGTGGTGTGTGTTGCAGTCAGGAAGTCCTGGAGCTCCACCTCTCGAGCTACAACCTAAACAATCAAATGTTTCAGTATATATCAGTAAACTATCTTGAGGCTTATAAATGTAATAATAATTGTTATTTCTGGTAAAAATTCTGAACTAAAATCGGTTTCACGAGAGCTGGCAGAGATTTTCCTTCAGGGGTGGACTCGTGGACTTGGTATCATTGTATGGGTGATGGTACTGCAGGCTCATTGGCCAATTCTTAACTTGTTCTGACGCGCATAAAACTGCCTTTGTATTCCTAACAAAACCCTTTGTGAGTTGTAAGGCAACAGATTGCACCGACAAAAACTAATGCAATAATATCTTTATTGATAAGTATGTGCCTTTTGAATGATAAATTAATCTGAAACGACATTCATAACAAAACTAAGTCCGAACTGCATGTAAACGGACAATGTCCAGCGACTGAGCGACTGTTGAGGCTAGACTTTTTTTACTACTTTTTACCACTACAAAGTGCTAGGCTACAGTCTAATTAACTCATTTATTGCAAGGTTTCTTGGTATATTTTTAGGCCTGGCTTAGTCATAATATGTAGTAATGCTACAGACTCAGAATGGAAACATTGGCCTAAGGCAAGAACCTTCTCATTTCTTTCATCATCCTATCATTCTTCCTGAAATATGTTTCTAATATTCGTGGGTAATAAACTAATAAAATAGCCATAAGGAGGAGCGATTATAAGAATTACTACATTTATATACCAACAGTGTTGATTCTAAGAGGTAGCAGAGAGTGAGAGATAGTAGGCTATGTCATGGCAAACGAAAATGCCGCAGCTTAGATCTAGTAAAAAACAGCCAATGAGCAGCGCGGAGACCGTCACTCAAGCAATGATGCCAAGTCTGTGAGTCCACCCCTGAAGGAAAATTTCCGCCAGCTCTCATGGAACCGACTATAGTGATTGTCAATGAAATGCCTGAACTCACCCTGTTTGCTGGCAGCTTACTGAGGGTGTACTGCATAGCTCCTAGCGTTTCATTGGAGCAAGGTGTGATCTTGTTGTCTGGAGGCACACAATAAATATATATAAAAGATAATTCAGGAACTCTATTTATTACAGGAAACTTAGGAATATAATAAAAAATACTTTTCTTGTTGGTCAGTTTTGCATTCCAAATATGGCTACACAAGAAAGTATAATGTCAAGCTATTTGTTCATCTATATCTCTGATGCCCTGTCACCTCACAGGAACTTGCCCCAAAGGGTGGCAGCAGTAAAAGTCTCCAAATTTTCCTGTTTTGTTACTCCATCTTAGCACGTTGAATTCCTAGCTTGCCACTTCTCTCCCTCTAACACTTGTCCACTCTATTGATCCCTTTCACTGCTCACCTCCCTCTGATAAATCCTGTCCTCATGCACTTCCCCTGTCCTTACACTCCCTTCACATGTCCATCTCAGAGTATCACATTTCACCCATTCAACCACTCCACTCTCCACTCCCTTTCCTGTTACATCCTTAACAAAATTATCATACATACGCATCTTCATTCCTCTCTTAATTTTATCTTGACACCCTACACACATCTCTTTTATAGCTCATTTCCACAATGTGTAATCATGATTGTTGTGCTACATTCCACGTCCATGTCTGACATTGGCGGATCCAAGGGGGGGGCCCAGGGGGCCCGGGGCCCCACATGGTCCTGAGCGGATACAGGAAAAATAGCTCAGAAGTGCGCTGCAGCCATAACAATGCCTTTTTCCAGAGGAATCGGCCGTCTCATTCGGATCCGAAGAGGAACACTGGCTGCCCAAGAATGCTTTGGCACCAAGACAAGTCGTTATGCCCATTGATTCAGGTCTCCACCAGTTATTCAGGAATAGACTGCTGAGAATGGCGAACCGGTCATACTAATGCCCCTTCCACCTGCAAAAACCCTGGCATCGGGTCCCCCCCAAACTTTTTTCCTGGATCTGCATCTGATGTCTGATGTATGTGACAAGCTCAAACTTCTTCCTTTATAACTCTCGTCAGTGTGCCTGTCACTTTTCTGCCTTTAACTGTTCTCTCCCTTACCTCTCCCTTCATGGTCCCATGCTTACTTACACAAAACAATCCCAAAGTACTAATTTTATGTGAATCCTCCATCTTCTATTCCCACAACCAGATCCTTACATTTTGTCATCTCTCTGCCCTAATCCTGTATGGCCTTACAAAATCAATGGTTTGCTCTCTTGCCTTTTCAAATACCATTACTTCACTGTTGATTACATTAACTTTAAACTTTCCCCTCTTACACACCCTTCTTTAACATATGAAGAAAAAGCTGGCGTGAATACAAATATAGTGGAGGGGAGGATACTGTATACAGTGACATAACTGAGGTTAAAGCACACCTACACAAGGAAATATTTATAGAGTTATTTCATGACTGCTCCTTACGTCAAGCAAACCCACCTGCTGTGAACCTCCAGAAGCGTGCAGACTGCAGTTCCCTAATGGGGAGGAAGGCAGCTGTTGTGGCGAGGTGTGCGAGGTCAGCGCCCGAGTAGCCCTCAGTGGCATCCAAGAGTGTCTGCCAGTCTGAGTCAGTCAAATGTAATGACACCTCTGAGAAGTGCTTGCTGATGATGCCTCGTCGTGCTTCTCTGATGGACAAAAGTACATAAGAAGACAATGGTGGCAGCATCAAAGACATCATTCTCAAACTTTATCAATGCCAAGGAAATGTGAGAAGTATGTTTTCTATGAAGAAAAGTTTGCTCATGATGTCTCTTCTCTTCATGACACCCAACAATAGAGGAAGCAATAGAGATCATCCAATATACCATTCAAAAAGAAGACAGATGATTATGCTGATACTTAGTCAAGCTTAGGAAAATGAGAATTATAAATACATTTATATGAAGAAAGTGGCTGCCTCTTTATTACCTGCCAGGAAGAGGTGCATAAATACACTTCTGGAACCGCCGCAGAAAGGCCGGATCCATGTCCCAGGGGCAGTTGGTGGCCCCGAGCACAAATACTGCAGAGCTGGCATCCTCCTCGATGCCATTCATTTGCTGCAGCAACTCTGACTTCACTCTGCATCAGGAGACAGTGAAATTTCTCTTGTAACTGAATAATCTTTGTCATTAATATCAAGAAACCAGGGTCAATTTTAGCTCAAGTTCTTTAATTTATGTAAAACTTTTGAGCAAAAAATGGAAGTCTTTTTATGAACATTTATTGCACATTTAATTAACTATCAAGTGAAAATAAAGAATAAACAAAGCATCCATTTTTCAAGCTATGCACCTGCGAGAGTGTTCATCATCTCGCTGTGAGCGTGTGCGACACAGGGAGTCTATTTCATCAAAGAATATGACAGCCTGTCCTTGCTGCTTCCGTGTGTGCTGGAACAAGTCTCGTATCAACCTGCAACAGACCATTCACTGTATTATCTCATTCTCAATAACAAAAAATCTGTATGCCACTGCTATATCAGTGCATCAAAAAGGATCCTTGCTGGTGCAGTAAGTGGTTTTCAGGCTGCTTCATGACTGCCTGGTCCTTTACACATTTACTACTCTATTGCAAAACAGTTCTTGTTTATCTCTTTTGACATGTGTACACAGTTGCTGGTGGTCTCACTCACTTTTCTGACTCTCCCACCCATGAGGAGAGAAGGTTGGATGAGGAAACACAGTAAAAGGGGCACTGCAGGGTGGAGGCGAGGGCGCGCGCCAGCTTGGTCTTGCCAGTGCCAGGAGGCCCATACAGAAGCAGGCGAGTCCACGGCTTGGCTCCACCTGGGTTGCGAGAAATTTAATAATGATTTAGAATAGACCTGTAACCAGATTGTTTTGTGTTCTCGGAAACATGAAAGAAACAAATGATTTACAGAAATATATTAGGGAAAACATTATTTATATATTTGTTTCCCAAACACTGCTGTACTGATTGGAGATCAAGATGTCTAAGGAAGAATAAGACCCTAGCATCTGTGTATAGTACTTTAGCCTACACAAAATAAAGCAATCATAAACTTTTTATAAAATATATTGTATGTCTAGATCGCGATAAAAAGACAATGGCAGCTTCTTTCTTTACACGTTAAAAAGGTGACTGCTGAAATATAACTTCTCAACCTCATATCATTTCAGTATCCATGTAACTTTGTTCCACCTACCTTGGAACAGCTGTGGGTACTGGATTGGCATTATCACAGCCTCATGCAGGATCTGTTTAGCATCCTCCATGCCCATCACATCATCCAGGGTCTCAGTGCATCCTGTCATGGGCACCAGCATGTCCTGCACTGAAGCACTTCCTTCCCTCCCTGAGGATCGCTTTGATGGCCACTGTTGTGAGGCACTGTCCTGTGGTGCCGCCCTTGTGAGACCTGTAATTGAGGGAAAGTAACAGACACACAGAGACATGGGGCAGACTATAAGAGGACAGTCACTCTACACATGGTAACTCCTGAGATGCAGTTATTGAGATGGATGCTAGACAGCACTTGCCTCATCAAAGCATAGAGGATCATCATCATGACACAGAATTACACCTGAGTGTACCGGTGGATGTTGCGCCAGTTCAGCAATTGTATCTAGGCTCACCAAATTTGAGACCCTTAAAAGTCATGACACAATTTAAATTCTACATATTCTATTTCTTCTTGGATAAGACCTGAGGTTTATGTCTACCATGTCAATACAATTGCCATAAATATAAGAATGTCCTACAAATATAGCAGTCCAATGACTTTACTAGTGACTCATAGGGGAGCAAGTGGCTGAGTGGTCAACATGCAGGTTTGTGTCCTGACAGCCATGGCAAACAGGCTGGCAATTTTTCAGTCACTGTCAAGTTGCTCAAGACTACCCACATGCTGTCCTGAAGGCCACCTATCAATTTGGACTCTAGATTCTCTAGAAAAAGAGGGTCAAAGATGAGCTAAGCGAGATGGCACCACTATAAACACTTGCCTGTGCCACAATGGGCTGGGGTCGACTAACAGGACCAACCAAGAAAGCCTACCAGCGCCATAGGCAAATCATTAAAAAAAAACCCTCCTCACAACCTTACCACAATCACAACTCTCCTTGGCTGGTATAACCATGAATAGTTAACAGAAAAGAAAGAACAGGAAAGAAAAACAACTCTTAGAGATACAGCCCCAGGTGTCATCAGTCACCTTCCTCCTTTACATCCAACACTTCACACCAGCCAGTCACCTTCCTCCTCTACACTATGAATATGGATGTTTGAGAAGATGTAAGGAGAAAGGAGGAGCTTTAGTACTCACTTGGGTACTTGAGGACACCATCACTCTGGGTGCGGTGGAGGTCTGAAGGCCGAGAATCAATCAGGGACTTTTGGAAATTGATGGTCTGCAGTAAGTTCTCAAGAGAAGACTGCAAATGTAAGAAAACAAAGGCTTTTATATTATTTTCTCAAGACATAAAGTTATATAGTTGTTAGTAAAAGGTTTCCTCTGAATATCCATCGCTAGCTTCTTACTAGTAAGGTAATCCTTTATGATCCTTTAGCTGCAGTGTCCTTTGGAAGCTTCCTCAAACAATATATTAGTGACTTCAAACTGCATATGCCAACATCACAGAAGGTCCTAGACATTTAGAATTGTAGCCTGATCAAACACCTTTCTACCACCAATACACCTTCCATAAACTGTCCATATTTTCAGTCATACATGATCTTATGCTGCTGCATAAAATGTCACAATATATAACTGCCATTATCATCATCCATCTAAACACAAAAAACAATATATAATGATTCTCATTCACAACACAGAACTGCTTCTAATATCTCTTACAAATAAAACGGCCACTATTTTTCACTCACGGAGATATGGGGGTTGTGCTGGTTGGAGCGCAGGATGGTGATGGCGTCGTGGCACTTCTCATAGAGGTGGTCCACGACAGGGTAGTCTGTGTTGCCCTCCAGCTGCAGGGCAAGGAGCTCCAGGCTGCAGGTGTGTGGCAGAACAGACAGACTATTACAAGGTGGGAATGTTTTGGAAAGTACATAGCTTATTTTAGTTACATTCTATAGTTTTAAGATTCTTGAGCTGCAGAATCCATTTAAAAGAAGATTTCATGCACTACTCTTTACTGGCTATTTATGTTGGTATTATTGATTGATAGAAATCTATAATAAAAGATAAAAATATCAGTGGCCTACTCTTACTTTGTCAGTTACTGTTAATTTAATTATGCCTTTATTACACAACCATTAAAATTCAAAGCATAAATTACTATTTCCTAAATGGAAATGATCTGTAAGCTTGGTACGGCAATAGGAATGGAGATTACAACAGGAAAAGAAATTTACACGACAAAATAAAAAATAGGTAGGCTGCACATAAAGGTAAATATGAAAACAAAAATGTAGGTGGTAAGGTAAATGTATAAGACTAAAAGAGGATGAGGCATGCAGGGAACAAACTAGGACAGGTGAGAAAGGGCAGGCAGATGTTAAACAGGTGCATGCTATCATGAGGAGGAGATATACAGGTAACAAACTAGGACAGATGAGAGGGCAGGCAGGTGTGATACAGGTGAATGCTAAAAGGAGTTAATTAACATCACTACCACAAAACCTTACCAGGAGAGAGCCTCTGCTTAGCCGCCACCACCAGTCAATGAAAAACAAACAAATACAATCATAAGCTACAATAAAAAGAATAAATGGTGTGTGCTTGTGTTTCAGAAAGTAAATCTACATGTGCTGCTGTGTTGCAATGTGTCTTGTTATTGTCTAAAAAGCTACATACTAGAAGCACATATCTATATACATTAAAAGCAAAGATAAAAAGGATAAAATGGGTGCTGAAGTTTGAGTTTGTTACATTATGTGAATATGTGTAGTGCGCTGCAATGTCTTTGTAACCAATGAAAAGCCTATAAAACAACAAATATACACATACATTAGAACAGTATGCTAATTAAACTGATGTGTGTGTGATTGGCTTTCAGAAAATCTATCAACAACATGTGCCAGAGTGATGCAATTAGTGTCTTGTTATTGTTCAAAGACTTGTAAAAGAAAAGAATGATGAACACCATAGAGATAATGAGTGTCCTGAAATCAATGACACTGTGGTAAGTGGAATTGATAAGAAACTGCTCATGTCCAGTTATATCTGCCTAGCCTTCAGCCACTATCACCTCAGGGAACACTAGCTCATGTGCCCTCAGGTATAAAGGTGACAGGTGTGTTGTTGCCCGGGGGCTGATAAGTGATAGCTGAACAAAAACAAAACAAAAATATCTGGAATATTACAATGATCAATCTCGCAATGATATGCTAATATTCTGTAAAACGCATCACAACCTCTTAATGAGTACAGTAGTTGCAATAGCTGAATGAAGATAACAAAAGTTGGAGTTGTGACCATAACACTGGTTTACAAAGAAATTGAGGCAAGCATAAAAATAGTTGTTCTTCCATAATATTGGTGTGCTGATTTCAGATATGAAATCCGTTTTCACTCATCACCTCTAGTTTTTTAGATATACATGTATACATGTACGTAAATGTATACATATAGATGTATAGAGTCAGGGCTACCAGATGTGTCCTACTTAGGACATTGTATTTTTAATCAGAAATTTTAGAAATTGTGTTCTTTTTAAAAAACTGAAATGTCTTATTTTTACTAAAAGCATTTGGCAAATGTAAGGATCACCAGTTTCACCCTTCAGACAAGAAGAACCTGGGGCTTCTCAAACCAGTCCTTCAACTTCATCCTCCAACCCACCACTCCCCATCCACTCATCCAATACAATTATCAACTTCAAATCTTCACCTTCCTTCACAGCAACATCCTCACAATCACCAACTCAAACCGGTCTCAACTCTCTAAATAAATCAACTGAAACTCTCAATCTCATCTCTACTAAATCAGCTTCCTCGAGGCTGGGCACTGTACCGCTCCTCCGCCAGTTCTCCCCCCTACACAGTTGTTGTCCATACAGTCCATTGTTGGGCCTGTATGGAGTATGCATCTCAGTGGGGGGCTCCAGGGGGGGGCCTTCACACAGCTCTGAGGCAAAGGCCTGGAGGCAAAGGCCTTCGTCCTCCTCATACTGATAAATACTCACTCTTTCTCTTCCTCCGCAATGTTGCCTATCGTTCTCTCTCTCTTCTCTTCTATGCTTATTTCCACGCTTCCAACTTCTTAACTCTTGCTCCCCCCCCTCCCCCCTCCTCCCGCCCCGCTGCTGCACTCTCTACTCTCCCTGCTCATTCCTATACTCAACACCTTATGCAAAAGTTAACCAGCATCTTCACTCTTTCATCCCTCACGCTGGTAAACTCTGGAACTTCTTCCTTCATCTCTGTCTCCTCCTGCCTACACTTACTGAACTCTTTCAAGGGTATCACCTCCTCTACCCTCCCTCCACCTTGACTTTATTTCTTTGCTTTCTTTGGATCTTTTTTGGGAGCAGCGGTTTTTTTTTTTTTTTTTTTTTTTTACTTTTGTTACTTTTGTGCCCTGGCTGTCTCCCTAAAAAAAAAAAAAAAAAAAATTCAGGACATGGAATAATGACTCCGCTTCATTCTTCGACATGGAAAACAGGTTGTGCTACTGTACAAATGTCTCTGGCTTGTTCACCTTCCTTGGTTTCCCACACAATCCCTTGGATAGGCGTCTTTTTATAGACTCTTCCAAGCGAAGTCTGAAGGCTGTGCTCCTGCACAAAGGGAATAAATACCCCAGCATTCCCATTGCCCACTCAGTCCATCTGAAGGAGTTCTATGACAATATGGAGCTCCTTTTGGAAGCTGTCAAGTACAACCTCTACCAGTGGAGTCTCTGCAGGGACCTCAAAGTCATTGGGCTCCTTATGAGTATGCAAGCAGGCTTCACAAAATACTGTTGCTTTCTCTGTCTCTGGAAGAGTCAGGCTGTGTCCAAGCACTACAAGCAGAAGGACTGGGTGTCTAGGAGCACTTTCGTGCCTGGTGAACACGGTGTCCAAGAAAATCCTCTGGCTGACATGAACAAGGTGCTTTTTCCTCCTTTTCAAATCAAGCTTGGTCTATTGAAGAATTTCGTGAAGGCCATGGACAAAAATGGTGCTGCATTCCAACACTTGTGCACTCTATTCCCAGCTCTGAGTTCTACTAACCTCAAGGAGGACATCTTCATTGGACCTCAGATCCGAGAGGTGCTGAAATATAAGGAATTTGAGGAGCTTCTTACCCTCAAGGAACTGATAGCACGAGAAACATTTAAGTCAGTCTGCCATGGCTTCCTTGGTAATATATGGGTACTAGGTTACCAAGAGTATATCGAGATACTGTTACAGGCTTATGAGGATATGGGATGCTGAATGTCACTCAAAATTCACTTTCTCCACTCCCATCTCAACTTCTTCCCTCCAAACCTCAGAGCAGTGAATGATGAGCAGGGAGAAAGGTTCCACCAAGATATTAATAAGATGGAGAGCAACTACCAATTAAGGCAAGTGAATTGGGGGACTTCTACTGGATGCTCCTACGTGACATCTCGGAGGCAAAGTATACACGAGATCGTCCAAAAAACTCACTTCTGACTGACTGCTGTACTACGGTTTGTCTGTATTGTACTATCCAAGTAATTTAGTTGAAAAAATTAGTTCCATTAATGTTCTGTATCAATGCTGTTTTTTCTGTAATATCCCTTTGTAGTACATGAAATAAACACATTATATTTTGAATTTATGTGCAGTATAATAAAAATAGGATATGTGAAAGCAAAAAAACTAGAGGTGATAGATCAATACTGTTCATAAATTTGAATTCACCACATCAAAATTAGTGAAAACACCTTAACATGCTTGCCTCAGAGCATTTTTTTTTTTTTTTTTTTTTTGTAAACCACTGAATTAGTCTTGCAAATGACATGCCAGTATTCTATATAATCCCATCAGGTAATCCCATAATGAGAACAGTATTTGTATGCAAGCATGTAAAAGTCATGCCCTTAATGAATACCCTACAGTACATAGTTGCAATGGCTAAATGTACACTTGCCCACAGATAGATAACAAGTTATGAATTCTGATAACAATTGATCTTGCAAATTACATTAATAGTGAGCGAATCCTATAAATTGTATACCCATAATTAGCAGTTGAGATTGCTGGAAAGCTAAAAAAAAAAAAAAAAAAAATGACACATTGATATGCAAAACGGTGAAGTGAAGGCCAGCAGATGCCTATAGTTACACTTGCCCATGGAAGGATAAACAATCGAGAAAATATTCTATCTATAATTTTGTCTACTTTATGATAGTCATCTTGCAAATGACGCTAAAATGTCTTATAATGAGCGGTCAGTTTAAAAGTAGTTCATCAGCCTGCGTAGTTGGACGAGCGGTGACCATAAGGGCAGTGGCATGGTCTGTCCGGACTCAGCATCTTTTATATAAAGCGCATGGGACTGAGTGGCACTTATGAATGTGTAAACTTCGTTGCCTTGGCCCACGCAGGACAAACCCGCCCTCAGCGCTGTATTTTTCGATGCAAGCCAGAATTTTTTTTTTTTTTTCACTTTCTGTGTAGGGGAGAGCGATGATGATTCGGACAGTGGGATGGTCCGGCCATAGCACTTATTGTAAAGTGTATGGGACTGAGTGCCGCGAGATTTTGTGTGAATGTGCTAAACTTTGTTGCCTTGGCCCACAAAGGGACAACCACGCCCTCAGAGCTGTTATATTCGATGCAAGTCCGATTTTATGTTTTTTTGCATCTCGTATGTAATATTTTCAGGGTGTATCGTAAGCTCTCACTTCAAAAACGTGCCAATTAGCGAGATGTAAATTATTTCGGTGACGCAGCGATGCCCGGCGAAGGTATTGCCGTATAACACGATCACCCAGGTCTCGTGCTGGAAAAGGAGTGTGACCACACATTTGCTTTTTATACGTCGTGGTGATTCGGACGGTTGATTTTTTCATAATTTTTATTAAATTTATATCAATTTAAACATTATAGGTGTTGCAACGATTATAAAAAGGTTAATTTGGTTGATTTATATTCAGATATTATGCTTGTGAGAAGAGAAGGAAGCCATAATACCAAACTTTTTGAGATAATTCTTGTAGTTCTCCTGTTATTTTTTCCCCTCTAAATATAGCCTATAAATGTTGAAAGGATCTTAATTTTTTGTACTTTTTTTTTTTTTTTGTATTTCGTTGGGGATATACCCCAATGGAGGAAGGTTACACAAATGTCTTATAATTGATATTATTTCGTTTACTAGCTAATCAAACTTGTTATTTTATGCCGAGTAATATACGAGTGTCCGTTACCATCCCACCCCCCTGGCCGAACAATCACCATGCCTGTTGGGACGATTAAAAAAATTGTGTTTCCTCATCTACTGCAGAAAACTGGAAATAGCAATGAGCATCATATTACCAGCCTAGAGAGCCAAATGATGAAGGAACATTTTGACATCAACAAAATTACACTACTGCTTCAATTTTTCTCAAAATATTTGTTTAAAAATGGCCAAATCATCACCGCTCTCCCCTGCTGGCTGTGTGTACTCTGTAACCTTCGCACTCTTTGGGGTCATTTGGTACATGGCGTGACAAAGTTTGCGCTAACCTCCTTGACACACACACACAGGTGCTCATACAAACAAATGACTATTTAAAATAACAAAATACGTAGCTAAGTAGATGGATAAATTATTATATAAACACATCAAGTGGGGTTAACCTTAATGACATGCAACACATTAACACGCACTCAAAGCCTTAAAAAAAATAATAACAAAATAAATATCAATATACACAGATCAATTAATAAATAAATACATAAATGAAAAAGTCAATTGCAGTTAACCTTGCCATGCACGTAACACGTATATAGGCTACACACATAAAAAAAGGCTACATAAAGGAACACACACACACACACACACACACACACACACACACTAAATTTGACTAAAACAAACATACAAACAGAAAAACACAAATCAAACCCCTGAATGACATAATAAAACCTCGATCCACTTTCTTTTTCCCTCGAGCCACACACCTTGGTACAGCTGCATCTCCTGGAGCCTCGAGCTGGCTCTGTCCTCTGGCACGATGGCGAACTTGACCTCCATGGCTGCTCTTGCTCCTTGGCCTGCCAAATGATGAATGATGGATATAGACAATGAATAACTACGGAGAGTAACCAACAGACTGACAACTTCTCCTCCCCCTCCAATGCACATGTCTCCCTGCGCTGCCAGACGGACAATCACTAAAGTACATGATTTAATACAATATCCCGGATTTTTAGCTTCCAATACATGATACATACTTATAAACCTCCACTAAAAGACTATAATGAGCGTATAACTACACTTTACAAGCCCCAACTATAGTAAAAAAAAAGACATTAAGCCAGACGGACAATTAATAAGGTTACATGATTAATACAATATCCCGTTTTTTTTAACTTCCAATACATGATACATGCTTATAAACCTCCACTAAAAGACTATAACGAGCGAATAATTGCACATAACAACCCCCAAATATATTTAAAAAAAAAGCATTAATATATCCTCCACCGATTAATTTAGCCTCCCCTACATGATACACGGTTGTAAAACTTCTCTAGACAATTAAATTAATGTATTACTGTAATCCATAAATGACAAATAAAAGGAAGAATGAAAAAAATAAAGTCCCCCCTCTCCCCTTCCACAGCCCCTCACCGTTGCCAGATCGTCGTACTCAAAGCATCATATTTACCGGTTTTTCGACACTTAACCATTGCCAAAAGACATCAGGTTTTAACGATAAGTGTAAATGAATCTCGTTATCGGGGTACAGGAGACAGTTTTTTGTCGGAAATCGGTAAATATGAGGCCGAGTATGAAAATCTGGCACCTCTACTCCAAATGCACGTGTCACACTGCGCTGCCAGACGGACAAATATTAGAGAACACGATTAATACACTACCCCGCTTCTTAACTCCCAATACATGATACACACATATAAACCTCCACCAAAGGAATAAAATGAGCGTATCGATGTAGTCTATAAGCGAGAGCCAAACGAGTAAATGAAGAATCTGTTGGACCAATGGAGATGCAGGGATGGCGTGACGTGTGGGGGCGTGTGCACGGCGTTGCGAAACTTGTCTGCCCCTTTGACCTACACTTTCCTTCTTCCCTGTATCCTGGGGCGTGTTAAATCCCCGTGATCTTTATATTTGTGAGGGAGAGCAATGTAGTCAGTGACGTATATTATGACCATGCGGAGAGGGTGGGGGCTGTCAGTCTTAAGATGTCTGAATTAAATTTGTAGCTACATACATACCCATTTTATCTCATTAACTTCATTCCAAAGTAAGGATTGGAATCATTACGGAAAAACTGTAGCTTCGACCTGACTAATTTATGTGTTTTTTTCTTTCTTTGCTTACCCCACGTAGGCTACCCCTCTCCCAAATCATGCGTGATGGGCTCGATCAGGAAATGGATTTTTTTTTTATTATTACATCAAAGGACACGGCTCAAGGGCAACAAAAAAGTACAAAACAAAGCCCGCTACTCGCCGCTCCCATAAAAGATAAAAGTAAAGTTGTGTATAAGGTATAATGTTATGGTTTGTGTACTCTATATCTCTCTCTCTTAATCAAACATTATAAATATAGTAAACAAAATAACCGGAAAAAAATGAAAATATATCTTAAAATTTAATTAACAAAAATCAAAATGGAGCTCACAAACTTGTGAATCAAGTAATCGTTTAATCGATTATTGGGAATTATAATCGATTACTGAGAAATTTTACCTTGTAATCGATTATGTCCACCACTACTGCGGTACCACATCTACTGTACATAAGTAAAATAACACAGGCTTTCAGTGCATCACACAACCTGGTAATGACTGTTTTAAATCCTACGTTTATTCCTTTATTCCTAGTATTTTCTTCCCTCAATCCTTGCAGTCTCATGTCCCAGCTCTAATTAACTTTCCTCATATCATTAATTACAGCTTCAAATACTACTCCTGCTTGTAATCAAATTTTAATTTTCTAAAATAAGAAAAAAATATCCACATGCAATTCTACTGTATGATTTCAGTTTCATAAGTGGGATATACAAAGTTGTGAACTCTTAACTAGTTTTATTCACTGGCCCATCTGTACTTATAATTAGACTATGTAGATAACACAGCTGAACACATTTTATAAACATATAAAAACATGCAAAGGTCATTCAAATTACACTTTGCCCCACATCCGTCCTACATTTATACCTTTGGCACAAGTGTTCTGTTGGCAGAGTTTAATTGTTGCATGACTAAAATTAGATTACAAGATGCATTGCACTATATAGGACATAAATCAGTGCCTATGGTGCTGCAAGACTAGGGAATCAACATACAGTAGCCTACAGTACAAAGTGTGACCACAGATGCTGGAACTCAAGCACTTCCACTATAAGAAAACACCAAGGGAGAGGACTGAGAGAACAGTGACTGAAAAGGGATGCAGTTCTTCTTCTCTAATCAAATAAATAAAACTACATAAGAAAATTCACCACTAAGTTCCACTAAAAGAAAGGATCAAGGGAGAAGATCGAGAGAACAGTGACTGAAAAGGGATGCAGTTTTTCTCCTCTGATCAAATAATTAAAACTACATAAGAAGATTCACCACTAAATTAACCTGGTAGCAGCGACGGGCCAAATTTGTGGCTTTACCGTAGCAGCAAATATATATATATATATATATATATATATATATATATATATATATATATATATATATATATATATATATATATATATATATTATGAAATGGTTTGTATGAGGGGTGATTTTTTCTCATTTTCTCGCTTAGAGGAACCATTAAGAAACATGATCCCCGCTGCTACCGGGTTAATAAAACACATTGAAAACAGATGCATTTCTCTCCTCTGCATGATCAATGAATAAAGCTTCCTAAGAGGATTCACCACTCAGTTAAAAAATACATATAAAAAAACTTGCATCTTCAACCATGTTTGCCATACTCTACTTGTGCATGTGAAAAGATATAGTGCATAAAGTTTACAAAATGGTAGTCATTCACAAAACCATCTCAGCTAAATATCACAACTCACCTTATTTTGTACTTCAGTTTCAAAGGATATCTGGAACATCTATGATTGCTAGATACGAGGGAATAAACAAGGATACAAGGAGACTACAAGATGACAGGAACTGTTTGAAGGCACAAGCTGATAAGGCAATGATTTATACTTGTCTAGCATCAGATGACACTATCGCCTGATTTTTAAACGTCGTATTAGTCTTTTCTAATAATAATGAGGCTGATTTATCTTTTTTAACCTGTTTTTGAAGGCTTGGTTAGTTGGTTTTGTTGATTTTTTATATCACTTTTTACGACTAAGTTTGTAATATGTCAACTTAACTCAGCGAGACTCCAACACTTCTAACTTTCTCTGTCCCAAAACTAGCCACATAACTGTTAAAAAATACTGATACAACATCTAAGAAATCTGGCATATGGCTCGATGGGCATTCTAACACAACTATGGATACTCTTCATCCTGGGCTGTCTTGGCTCTCATCTGGCTCTCAATTCCCAAAGTAGTGAGTGTCATGCATGAGGAAGTCTTTGGTAGTAAGGTTCAGAGGTGACAGCAGTGTGCGCCACCTACTCTGTCTCTGTGTCGATGGAGGGGCCCCTGGTAACGAACACCTCGTCCCCAACACTCACCTCACCGGCCACGTAGAGGACAAGGTTGATGCCAAGGAGAGGGTTGTTGCTTCCTTCTCTGCATCGATACCTGTTGGTGGGCAGTGAGAAGATTAAGTACATGAGTTACCAGGAGTCAATGGCTATGCATGTTCTTTTATGTATATAGTTAATATGGTAAATTGGACAATTCCTACCTCTATTATTTACTCTGATTCTGGTAAGTTTAGTGTCTTGCAGTCATTCTTAACATAATTAAAGAAGCAGGTCAACTTTAAGGGACTGACAAGTTCTTTTAGATATGCAATTAAAAAGGTAAAGTTAGCTCAATCAACTACTATTTACTCTTGCATCTTGTAGTAATTTTTTTAAACAATTTAGGAGATAGAAATGCACTTAAACCCTTGATTGTGGATTTCCTACAAGAAGACATCACCAAGCTACAGGAATCAAACAAAAAGTGGCTGCTACAATTCAATGAAGAAAAATGTAAAGTCATGCACCTTGGGAGAGGATATCCAGCATACCAATACCACATGGGAAACACTCCACTATCCACCACAGAGGCAGAGAAAGACCTGGGAGTATATGTTACCAGGCTACCAGTGAAAGCCAAATCCGTGCCAATCACAGCGGACGGGTTAAATGTATGAGAAATGGGAAAAACTGTGACTAGGAAACGTACGTCTTGAGGGTGTTCAGCGGCTCATTGGGATGTTTTCTCCCGGTCTTGGCACTTACATTAGCAAAGACACACCTGTAAAGGCAGAAAAGATTAATTTAAAAAAGTTGTGATTCTGTAAATAGCCTTCACCAGTAAAAGGGTTTTCTTTTTAAGTGAAAAAAATGTGTGTGTAAAAAGACACTTGAATGCTAAGGTTCCTATACATACTTTAAATAATTCCTCCTCCTGTTTGATATACATGACCAGTCCCTCCATTCATAACTGCAAGTGAATGTTCAGACTTTATCCAATAAGACAATGAAAAATGTCATACAAGAGATTTTCACAGGTCACTGGTAAAACTGTTTCCAATTTTGTGGTGAAAGGCTGTACACACATGTAACCTGCTCCAGTGTATGAAGTTTTGTAAGACATTCACATTTTCCTCTATTTGACATTATGTCATCTTAAGTATCAACCCTTCCCCTTCTAAAAACTTTAAACTGTCACTCTTCTTCTCCCACATTCATTCAGTATAATACTTCTGCTCAGCAAGGGGAACATATGCTCGGCAGTGGAATAAGAACAAAAGAAATGGGTTAATAATATTCCTCACCTTACACAGGGCACAACATTCCTGAAGATGGCGCCCCCGATCTTGATGCACTCCCACTCATCCTCGTCGTAGGGCTTCTGGGCTCCCTTCACCACAATGTTGGGTCGGAAGTCCTCGACAGCAACTTTGGGTGCACCACGACTCTGAAGGTCCTCTATGCTCTCGGTGGTCATGAGCATGTAGGCTGTGAAGTCAGCATACAAGGACTGCAAGGGTAGGAACAGTAATATATAAGTGCTGCAATGAATCGCTGAAGGCATGAAAGTCTGTACTGCCTCATTTCGTACTCTGTTCCTCCAACATGCTTCACGGATGTCCCTTAACATGTAAAGTTACCATGCAGAAGAATCAGATATGATGCTGAGGTGTGAAGCAAAATATTATCTTGGCATTAACTCTCAAGATTCAATCACAGAAATCTATAGGAAAACCATATTTAGTAGCTGAAAAATATTTAGAACAGACTGGGTAATGAGATGTGGGTGCTGAGAAATTATAAGAAAATGTATCTTGCAAATCCCCTTAATGACATTCACTCAAAGAAATCAGTGAGAGCCATATGGATGAATAAATGAACAAAACATATGAAAAAAAAAAAAAAATTCAAATGACTTGGTGCTCACATAGTCGTCCCCTTTCCGCAGCTTGTGTCTGAGTGGGTGTTCTGACCCGCGGGAGGTCGGCACGTCGGCATAGTACTGCAGCTTACACTTTGTTCTCAAGTTTTTGTGGAGCCACTGAGAGACTTCCTTCCCACAGTCCAGGCCATAGACTTCATTGCCCCAGATTCTGTCCATACACACACACATACACACACACACACACACAAAAAAAAAAAATAATAATAAATAAATAAATAAATAAATAAATAAATAAATAAATAAATAAATAAAAAATAAAATAAATAAATAAATAAATAAATAAATAAATAAAGAAATATAAGTAAATATGTAATAAATAAATAAATAAACGATTAAACAAAAATAAATCAGTAAATAAAATAAAACAAAATTCCTGTTAAGCTTGGGTGAATGCTAAGTGTTTTATCAGGTAAGCTTTTTAATTTGAAATCCTCTTCTGCCTGTAATGCAGAAAGAAGAGATAAAGTAGTACAGACTTGTGTTTATGACTTCATATATGTATAGGTATTTGAATTCTATGTTATGAAGGTATTAACAAATCATGATCAAAGAAAATTATACCTGTCTATTTCTTTGTTACCTGTTATGATATAAAACAACTAAGAACATGAAGAATGACTTAATCACTTACTTTGTTGCAACCCTTTCTCCATTTCTTACAACCTGGCTGATATCCACCTGGAGTTCCTCAGAGTGTGGAAAGTTAAGAGTGAGGATGTGGTTTTCAAAGGTGGCCTGAAGCAGCACAGTTGTGGGAGCCGTGCGGCCTGTGATGGGCGTCCCCTTGTCAGAGACAATGATAAAGGACCTGCACGGGGAGAAATATGAACTGCATATCATACCTTCAACTAGTCATGCCTTTACCCCATTAGTTTAGCATTTAATGCTTTATGTCTGTATCTTCTAAATATCCTACAGTGTCAGAAACTACTCTGTAATACATTAATATTTATAGTTATTGTTTTATTCTTTTTGATTCGCTAAGACTTGAAACCCTCAGAAATTATTTAGGTGTACCTGTCCCGCACTCCATTGTAGAGCAGCCCCAGATGGTCGGCCTCTGCTCTCTGTACAGATACTGCTTTGCCTGACTTGACTGGGTAGACAAACACCTTCTTCACTGTGCCCACAGGTTCCCACTTCAACTCCATCTCTTCGGTCCTTAGAAGAAGCAATATATTACAGTTCTTGGGCAAAAAAAAAATTACTGAGCACTGTACTGGTGATTATGGCATACAGATAAGTAATGCTTGGATGACTATGGCCTTTGCCTGTATGCAACATTTCATGTATACCAATAACAAAAAACTTACACCATTCCAGAATTCTTGTATATTTTCCAAAATGCATAGAGACCAGCAGCTGCACCCCCAAACAGCAGGGAAGCTACAATCACAGGCCTTGATGATTTCATTTTGTACACTGCAAAAGGTACTAGTTCCTCAGTTATTGTTTCATACAATTTAACTTTATGAAAAACTGTCCACTGTTAACTTCCCTTCTGAGTGAAGCTATGCAGTGAGCAGTAGCTCATTAAATAAGTCAATCTTGTGTGGTTATCTACTGAACAACTCTGCAAATAAGTCAGTCTTGTGAGGCTATATATGGTAATAGCAAAACTGAACTGATAGTAACCTATTGCCACTAAGAACTATGGGTAGCATTTATAAATTAACAGAACTCCACCTTAACCAAAAGATATTAACCTATTGCTGCTAAAATGGTAACATATCAGTGCTTAGTAGCCTTGCCTTCTGGTGTGCTCAGTAAATAGTGATGTAAGTGTTCAATATTCACAGAGTGGTCACTTGGTCTTGGCCTTGGTTCAGGAGGCAATCACCATTCAGCAGCAACTAGTCTTTATACCGGCTTGTTTCCTCACCTCACACCTGAAATACAGAAAAAAAAATGGTAGTGAAAAGAGGGAGAACATTTTCAGGAGTCCACCAACAAGCTCAAAGGGCCAATGCAATGGAAATGAGCACCACAGTGATTAACAGCTATGGCGTATGCCCCTAACATTACCTCTACCCTGACCTTAAGGCACCACCCAAGCTTACTTCAAAAATTCTGTCACACTCTCTATTGCACTCCTGGCATCTTCTGGGAAATAGCTTTGGCAGGTGGTAAATAGTTAATTAGTTAGTACTTTCCTGATTTTTATTACAGTAAAGGAAGCAGCTCAAGGGCAAAAATATAACTGAAAGGAAAAAAAAAAAAAAAAAAAAAGGCTGACCCTATAATAGAGAGTATGAGAGGAAATAAGAGGAATAATATCAGATAAATTTAGCCTGTAAATCTAGTAAAATGGGAGAGAGGAGGATAGGAGTGAGAGTGAAGGAAGAATAAAAAAGGATATATCAGAATTTGGCCTGTCCCAAATAAAGAGAATGAAGTTGTGAGGGAGTGTGAGGGAAAGAAGAGGGGAAATATATCAGATGTCCCAAGCCTGTCCCCAAAAAGATAGTATAGGAGAGGAGTGAGAAGAAGAGAGAATGAAAAAGGGGAAATATATCAGATAAATTTAGCCTGTCCCAATAAAAGAGAGTATGATAGGAGTTGTGAGGTGAAGAGAATGAAAGAGGGGAAATATATCAGATAAATTTAGCCTGTCCCAATAAAAGAGAGTATGATAGGAGTTATGAGGTGAAGAGAAAGAAAAAGAGGAAATATAGCAAATAAATATTTACGAATCAAACACTTAAAACTCAATGAAATGGAACAATAAAATAAAAACAATTAAATTATAACTCAATGTTCCAGTTCGCTTCTTGAGAATGTACTCTGTTGACGGTACAGGCCGCCACACACACACTATGACCCAATTTCACAATCCAACGCAGTGGCTTCGTAATCGCCCGAACCAAACTATTGAATCTTCTACACTCCATCATGGTGAGTTTTTTGACGCAACACCAGAAAAACGAGATTTTCCGTATGGTTTCCTCAAATTTCCTAACTTAAATATGAACACAAAGCACTACACAAGGAAATTTTTGAAGCCTTTGGTATTGGTTTGGAGGCTTACTAACCCATCATGAACTGTGAAAGTGGCCCTATGTCTGACTGCTTGCCTTGCCTGCTGCCCGCTGAAGATGATTTATAATGTACACAAGTAGACCTATATGACTGTTCTGTAATACCCTGGAATTAAAACAGGTACTTTATGGAGCTTTGCCACGATGAAAACTATCACCCTAAGAAATATAACTTTTGTATGACTGCCTGGGGGTTGGGATGGCATGTTCCTCCCTGCTCCTTTGTTGTTTACCTGCAATTATAAACTATCAATCATTCAGAAATATATAACTGTCTGACTGCTTGCCTTGCCTACTAAAGTTATATATATACACAGAGGCAGACCTAGGTGACTTTTCTGTAATACCCTGAAATAAAAACAGGTTAATGGAACTTTGCCGTGATGAAAAATTATCAACCTCAGAAATATCACTTTTGTACAGGAATATGTAATTATCTAACTGCTTGCCTTGCCTGTTGAAGTTATATATACACAGATGCAGACCTGGATGACTGTTCTGTAATACCCTGGAATTAAAGCAAGTACTTTATGGAGCTTTGCAACGATGAAAACTATCACCCTAAGAAATATAACTTTTGTACAGAAATATATAATTGTCTAACCGCTTGCCTTGCCTGCTGAAGTTATATATGCACAGAAGCAGACCTTGATGACTTTTCTGTAATACCCTGGAATAAAAACAGGTTAATGGAACTTTGCCGCGATGAAAAATTATCAACCTCAGAAATATCACTTTTGTACAGGAATATGTAATTGGTGCCTAAGAACAGCAATATCTGGGTTAGCTTCCTTTCGTCACTCTTCTGAACTCTTAACCCGTCTGCTGTGATTGGAACGAATTTGGCTTTCACTGGTAGCCTGGTAACATACACTCCCAGGTCTTTCTCTGCCTCTGTGGTGGATAGTGGAGTGTTTCCCATGTGGTATTGGTGTGCTGGATATCCACTCCCAAGGTGCAGGACTTTACATTTTTTTTCACTGAATTGTAGCAGCCACTTTTTGTTCCATTCCTGTAGCTTGGTGATGTCTGCTTGTAGGAAATCCACAGTCATGGGGTTAATAGGAGCAGTGTTTAGCGGCTTTTTTACTCATTATTATCATACTTTTTTTGCCCTTGAGGTGCTTCCTTTGCTGTAAAAAAAAAAAAAAAAAAAAAAAAAACTACAGCTCGAGTGTGTGTGACAGCCTTCCCTTGATGGTGCCACGCCCACTCAACAAACATCTTTAATTACATCATTGTGGTGAAGACTTACAGGGTTTACTCTTAACACTGTGGCTTACTTGCTTTACTCTTACTTGCTTTACTCTCAACACTGTGGCTGGGATGACGATGATGCTCACTTCTTTACTCGTAACACTAAAACACTCAAAATTTACTTTACTCTTATCGCTGTGGGCGGGATGACGATGAAGTGAGGGGCTGAGAGGGTCTTGGGGTGGGCTGTTACTAGGGTCAGCAGCCTCCCTCCTACCTTCAATACCCCGCTAGCTATGTGTCTCAGTCTGTTGCGGTGGTGATTGGGGGAGTTGCACATGGCGATCAGCTGGCCTACCAAAACAAACAGCGGAGAGGTGCCATGTAGTCCATTTGTTGTTTTTATACCTAAGGAATTTTTGGCTATACTTTTATTGTGTTAAGGAGAGCAAATATGGATAATAGAGTCTCATATATATATATATATATATATATATATATATATATATATATATATATATATATATATATATATATATATATATATATATATATATATATATATATATATATATATATATATATATATATATATATATATATATATATATATATATATATATATATATATATATATATATATATATGATATGAGGTTATAAGTCTTGATAATGAGGAATTGCTGCGATACCGAAAATAAAACCTATACAGGCAGCTATATAGCTCTACTTCATTAGCTGTTTTTGACCTACGGAATTCCTGGCTTTCATATACTATAAGAAAAAGCATTAACTACCAATAATTTAGTAAAAAAGAAGGTTATAGAAATCAATCAATGAGGGCATACTCCGGGGGGGGGGCGTCGCCTCGCCCTCAGAGGTTATGAGAGTCCAGCGGTGGGAGCACACCTGACAGATGCATACCCGACCAGACAAATGTAAATTATTAAGATTCACCAGAGCTCACCCCCCCATCCAACACACTTACACTCTCCATAATTCAGACCTAGAATCAGTGCACACACAATTAAGTATCCTGGTGTTCACCTCTCAACTAACTTGAATTTCAACACTCACATAGACCACATCAGTGCCACAGCCAGCAGAACACTGGGTTCCTGAGGAGGAATCTACATAACTGCACACCTGACATTAAACACATAGCTTATGACATACTTGTGAGACCAACACTGCAATACTGCTCCACGATGTGGAATCCTTACACACAGAAACATTGATAGGGTAGAACAAATCAACACCAAGGCGGCAAGGTTCATTACAAACAATTACACTCGAACGCCTGGAATCACAACACGGATCAAACAACAGATAAACATGGAACCTCTTCACATACGCAGACAATCACACAGACTTACACTTATGTACTACAAGATCACAAACACTCACATTGACATTGACCCACACACATACTGTAGGTGGGTCGTAATACACACATCCATAAATACCAAACATATCACACTAACACTGACGCATACAAGCACTCATACTTTCCACGCTCCATACGTGACTGGAACAGCCTCCCTCAACACACTCACTTGTCACCACAACATACCAACACTAACAATTACACTTGATTCACTTCCCTTCCCTGCACACCTGGCTCCCCCGTCCCCCCAACAGCAAACACAAATATGAGTGTTATGCTCCTGAAAGGTGCCGTGCGCATTATTATCCAGATCCAGATCTAGATCCAAATAGTGAGGAACAAGGAATGATGGGAATTTAGAAGCTTGTGGATTATACTAAAAAAAGTACTATTCATAAATCTACCTTATTGACTGCAACTAATATGTTCAGTAAGTTCATCTGATATAAATGAGCCAGTGTGTTGAGGTTTAACGAAAAAAAGAAAAGAAAAAAAAGAAAAAAAAAAGACAAGTAGTAGGCGAACACTTGAATATAAATATGCATGAGAGGGAGCGCTCTCAGTAGCTGAGCAGCCTGCCACTCTCCTTGCTGGGAAAGGTGTGCAATAAGTGTAGTATCCTGCCGGTACAGACTTGCAGTACGGTTCAGAAAATTGGCGCATCACGGAAGATCTAGAGAGAAAGCTAAAAAGCACACACAGAGGAATGGAGATAAAAATGTTAGATATAAATTAGAAGACAGTGTTAGGGATTAGGAAACAGAACGGTTGAAGATATGATAAATTTCATTAATAAAAATAAATTAACTTGAGCAGGTCATATGCTGCAACGGGTGAAGACAGCAGGTTGAAAGTTTGAATTAAAGCATTTGCCGGAGCAGGATGGAGTGTACTACCATCAACAGAGGTGAAGGATGTTAGGAAAGGTCTTTGTCTGCAGTGATATTGTAATGGATCATAAAAAAAATGTTGTTAGCGTGGGAAAGGAATTGTCCGTGGGCGGTGGAAGGGTGAGGCGGCGAGGGCTGGGGCGTGGCGGGGCCGTTTTCACAATTCCTCATCTTCTGGGAAAGAATTTATCGTAGTACTACAGTGTGAAAGTCAATCTCATGCAAAGGTCGAACCCGCCCTTTCTTCGATGAATAAATATACGTAACTGTATTGAAATGTAGTAGCCATGAAAGTCAACCTAAATTCTATCTTAAAAATCGCGAAAACAATCAACTTTTACGTAAGTACTTTGATGACTACCTGTACTTACGGAGCTTACTGATTTCCAAGGGTCCCGAGGCAGGCGCTGAGGGTGTGACTGTATGTGTGTGTGTGTGTGTGTGTGTGTGTGTGCGGCGCCCAGTATGTCGGGCGTCCTGAGTCCTGACTCCTGACAGTAGGCGGCTCGCGGCTGTGGTTGACGGAGGTGTTTCCCTGACTTCCTGACCAGGTAGGATTCGGTGTTCCATACTCTGAGGTGTGTCTGCTCCCGAGGCTTATTTATTTTCGTGTTGTGTTCCCTATAGATGTTTACGAAAGGTTGTTCTGTTATCTGGTTTTATCTACTGGGTCAATCTATTTATTAATCTTTTTTTGTGGAAGCAGTACACTAAAAAGTTAAATTAATTCCATATTTCAACTTAGAGTGAGTCAGGTTTTCTGGGACGCTCAAACACAGAGGAGACTTCTTACTATTCGTGTTGTGTTCGCTGTAGATGTTGACTAAAGGGTTTTCTGTTACGGGGTTTATCTACTGGGTCATTCTGTTCATTTACCGTTATTTTATGAAAGCAGAATAAAAAAAATAAATCATTTTCACATTTCAACTTAGAATAATTCAAGTTTTCTGGGACGCTCAAACACAGGTCACACAATTGAATTTCTTGGGACGTGCGTGTGCAATTTAGATAAACTTGTCTGTCATAAATTTCAAAGGTACACGTGTGGGTTGTCTCTCGTAAGTTCATGTATTGGAAAATAAAAAGGAAGAAAGCTTTGTCATGGTGTAAGAGAGAGAGAGAGAGAGAGAGAGAGAGAGAGAGAGAGAGAGAGAGAGAGAGAGAGAGAGAGAGAGAGAGAGAGAGAGAGAGAGAGAGAGAGAGAGAGAGAGAGAGAGAGAGAGAGAGAGAGATGAGGGAGCATGAGTGATTACAGAGGGAAGGGGGATAATACACGGGAAACTGCTGGCCGAGGTAAGGTCACTGAGGAGGGACACGAAGGGCCACTCTCTAAGGCACTACCAATCAAGATCTTGCTACCAATAACTCCCTTCAGCGGTGCACAAGGCCACTCGTACAATATCCGCTCCCCAACCTTGCCTTCGCGCGGCGGGGAAAATAAAGAGAGAGAGAGGGAGAGAGAAAGGGACGGGCTAATTTTCCGCAGCAAAACACAGCCATCCTATCATCCATCCTGCCTCTGACCATCACATCGGATTACCTCTCATGTACTCCGGCAAGCTGACGTACACTTTCTCCTCTTGCACACCACGCCATCGTAACACTAATTCCAGTATGTCATGGTCGCCCCCTGGAAGCGCCGATCAAAGGCTCACGTCCCAGCCACCTCACCCCGCATGACGCAACGCCGTACTCGCGATGATGTAAAGTGTTCCGTATGACTGGGACGCGACAGCGGAAACCGATTATCGCTGTCTTGTGGCGTCTTTCCCTTTTTTCTTCTGTGTGGGTCAGCATGTTTTGGATATTTTATTTGGGTATTATCTTGTTTTGTTGTCACTGACCCATCCATTTCCATTACCGTAAAGAAAAAAAAAAAAACGTAGCGGTGTTTTTTGTATTATTCTGTTTTCTCTCTTTCTTTTTTACGGACCAGCACATTGTGACTATTTTATTATGATTTTGCTTCACCTTTGACCTGACTCATTTACCGTAAAAAAAGGGTATCGATATTACTAGAGGCATAATGATGCATCGAGAAAGTAATTACCCATGCAGGATGAGCGTTGGCGAAGAGAGGAACTTCCTTAACGTACCGGAAAGAGGCGTTAAAACCTCATGCGACAGTCACGGCCACATGACGGTAAAACGCGGAAGTGATTATGCAGTACAACAAGGGAGTACAATCAGGACCGTAATTTAGGGAGAAGTAAAAGAGGAAGGTGATAAGGGAAGGACATTATTCATTCACTGCGATTTTTTACGTAACTGCAAAAAGGACTGTAAAATTATGGAGAAGTAAAAGAGGAATGTGAAAAGGAAGGACACCGTTCATTCAACACGATTTTTACCTAACTGCGATAAGGACTGTACAATTATGGAGAAGTATAAGAGGAATGTGAAAAGGAAAGACATCATTCATTCAACACGATTTTTACCTAACTGCGATAAGGACTGTACATTTAGGGAGAAGTAAAAGAGGAAGGTAAAAAGGAAGGACATCATTCACTCAACACAATTTTTACCTAAATGTTAAAAGCCAACGGAATTTAGAGATTAAAGGGGAAGAAAAAAAAATGGAGAAAAAGTCATAAAACACGATTTCGTTAGCTATTAAAAGCCGGCAACTTTAGCACCCATATTTATAGTGACGCGTAACATACATGGCGTGACAACCTTGCGCACACCTGTCACGGGCCACCTGACTGTGTGCTGCCGTAAACAGACCTCCTCACATGTCACGAATAGGTAAACGTAGGGACATAGAGAGGACAACGCCCCCTAGCCACGTAACACAGACACAGTACAGTCGGAACACGCTAACATAGTTCATCGCCTCACTTACTTATTCACGCTGTTTGAGGGGAGGGAGAGAATTATCATCGTTTTTATAGACATTTATATGAGGATGTATTTATATGACATCTGGTTATTTTTTTTGTTCGATATACGTAATGGCAAAAGCACACACACACACACACACACACACACACACACACACACACACACACACACACACACACACACACACACACACACAATGATGAAGATAATATACTACAGCAATGACGAAGACAATAACGAGTCATACAATCGAAAGCACACACACACACACACACACACACATAGGAAAATAACTCCACATCTTCACTTTCCCTTGTGCGTGCATAATACAAGGGAAAACAACAACCCCCATAGCACTGCCACTGAACACCTGACGCGCCTTCCCTACACACGGACAAGACACTAATTAGTTCCGCAGGTGCGCGCCACACCACAAGCTCACCTGCTCACTTTCGCTGATGACCGTAAAGTGCCAGTCATCCCTTACCGTTATATGGCCGGGGAAAAGGTTGTATAGTAAAAGCCTCACGTCATCTCTATTGTGGTTTTATTACCTTTCTGTTCTGTCTTTTTACTGTTTAAATATCAGTCATCGCTCTTGAGGGTAAATCCTTTGTGACCGAACCCCGTTTTCTTAGGTGCTTAAGGTTGTTAGTGATTTGTTTATTGGATATCGGTGACAATTTTATTCTCGCTATGTAAATAAGTTGGATAAAGGTTAAAAATGGTGTGGAGAGAGAGAGAGAGAGAGAGAGAGAGAGAGAGAGAGAGAGAGAGAGAGAGAGTCCTTTCTGTTTTTCATCATCAACATTATCAAGCGCCATATGTTTGAAAGTCCGTCATTTTCTTATTATGTGCACAATTTTCGTCCCTCGTTTCCTTGTTTACTTTCAAAGGCGTTGTGGTGTGACTTTATTTTAACTCTCTCTCTCTCTCTCTCTCTCTCTCTCTCTCTCTCTCTCTCTCTCTCTCTCTCTTTATCCTAGGATGGAAAGGTACCTACTATTCGTCTGTTACATTACTACAACTACTACTACTACTCCTACTACTGCTACTACTACTACATTTCTCCCCTTGAAGATGGCGCACAGAACGAGTCTAGTGGCGGTGGTGGTGGTGATGGTTTACCTGTCTGCCGCCGTGGACGCTCAGGTGTTTTACCGTGGCAACTGTCCGCGGACCCCCATCATCAAGGACTTCGACTGGGACCAGGTGACGCCCCGCTACTGGGACTGTTTCACGGGTTATGATTTTGAGGGTGACTGTCATAAGTATTAAGGATGACGAAGAGAAATCCTTGAGCTATTTACTGATAGAAAATAAAATACCTAACTGGATGAATTTTTTTTTTAAGTGAATGTAGGAACTCCTTAAGACTTGATTCGTTCAGCTACAAAGAGAGCTAAACAATCATCATCATTATTATTATTACACTGTGTGACACGATTATTTTTAGTAAATGTACGAACGCCTTATCATTTAACTCGTTCAGCCAATGGATAGCTACAATTTCTTCATTATTACCATATTTTGGCGATATATCAGAGACTTTAGCATCAGGACACCTCTCCTCCCGAAATTGACCTATCTTCCTGCCACTCATCTACTCTTATTAGGAGCAGTGAGTAGCAGGCTTTTTTTTCATATTTGTTTTCTTTTTTTATGCCCTTGAACTGGCTCCTTTGTTGTAAAAAAAAAAAAAGACATCAGATGGTTCAGTGAAATATGATGTAGGCTTCTTAAATATGATGTACTTTACTGTTGCTTTTCCTCCCTGAGCAGTACCTAGGGCGGTGGTTCGAGCAGGAGCGGTACTTCGTGGCCTACCAGGAGGTGGGGCGGTGCTGGAGCGGCACGTACCTGCGGAACGCGAAGTCGGGCAAGATCTCCGTCAGGCTGGACTTCCGCGACGTGTTGTAAGTGTGGATCAGAGCCAACGTTACCAGCCTGTCGTACTCAGCCTCTTTTATTTGCCGATTTCCAACCAAAATCTGTCATCCCCACCCCTATAACGAGATTTGACTATAGATATCGTTAAAATCGGTAATTGTTGGTGTTTGTTTGCAATAGCCATGAGTCAGAAACCAGAAAATACGATGTCCTGGGTACGATAATCTGGCATCGCTGATCAGAGGCCATATTCTTAACATTTAGGAGCCCAGGAACACATATTTAACACGGTTTTCGCAGGAGTTTGGGCCATTTCCTGGGGTACTAGTTTAAGACCTTGGTGGTAGTTTAACCCTTCTTCTGTACCAAAAACGTAAAAACACTCACTAGAACAAGACTGATTTCGTTTTGGCCTTTGGAAATCGTTGAAGTGAGAGGCGGAAGGGTTTGAGAATACCAAATTAGGTCTTGAGGTGTTTTACGGGTAAGGATACAGGACGTTTTGTTATATATATATATATATATATATATATATATATATATATATATATATATATATATATATATATATATATTGTGTGTGTGTGTGTGTGTGTGTGTGTGTGTGTGTGTGTGTCCTCTTTCCTCCTCCCTCTCACAGGTGTTATTCATCAGTACATTTTGCGGTGAATACTAATGTCATGTACTCTCCAACGTAGCCATTTGAACTTTTCTTCTCTTTTTTTTTCCGTGCGCTGTTTCATCGCGTGGAACAAATAATAGCCAGATAAAACATGAACATATAACTGCATTTATTTTTTTTCTTTATATTACCACCACTATTACAACTACTAACTACTACTACTACTACTACTACTACCACTACTACTACTACTACTACTACTACTACTACTACCACTACTATTACTACTACTACTGCTACTGCAAGCTAACCTCATCTCATCTCACTCCATCCCGTCCCCAGACTCAAGCAGCCGAAGCAGATTACAGTGGACGTGTTTCAGAAGAGGCCTTACGAGGCGCCCAACCGCCTCACCTACACCATCCCCGGCGTGATCGGGTTCGAGGACAACTACGAGGTGCTGGCCACGGACTACAACAACTGGACCCTCGAGTACGCGTGTGTCAACAAGCCTCCCTTTGGGCATACCCGTGAGTTCCCTGCTTGGCTTCTTTCTTCGTTTGCGTGAACTGCAAAATATCCCTCTTATGGTGGGTAGGGTGTTACGGTTTGGCGGTTAGCTAATATGGTGTTTGCTACTGGTTCTGCAGAAAGATTTAGGAGATAGATAGGGAAAGGTAGATAGAATAGGGAAGATAATAGATCGATAGATAGACTAGTTGACTGATGCAAGGTAAATACAGGAAGACGGTTTAATAAGGAAAGGTGTATATGTATTGAGCTAAGGAGAATATATATAAAGAGAAAACTATAAATTCGTATGGACAGGTTGGTATAAAGATATTCAGGTAGATACATAGAGATCGAAGTACAGGCTGGTAAAGAGTGATAGATGTATACATAGATAGATAGACTGATATGAACTGGTGAAGAGGTAGAGTTTCATAGTTAAAAAGACTATTGTTTATATGAAAGTAGAGAGATATATATGTAAAGTCGATAGATAGAGACGTGAATAAGAGATTAAATGATAGATAAATGAAGATAAGCTGGTTGATAGATAAAGATGTAGGTAAGTAAGGAGTGGCGGAGAGAGGAAAATAATACGGGAAATTGTGTAATAAAAGAAAGTGGTAATGTCTGGAAGGCTAAACCTGAACCCTTTGGCGTAAAATTAGACACGTACACACACACACACACACACACACACACACACACACACACACACACACACACACACACACACACACACTGAGTTCAGGTGATAGGAAATAAATTCACTCAGACAGATGTAATGATAAGACACGCACACACACATACAAAAAAAAAAAAAAGTTCGACCCATTGAACACTTGTTTAGGCACAACGCCCCACTTCCTGCAAGTGTTATTCACCACATCTGTACATAAATCATATACCTTCCCCCCCCCCCCCCCCCACACACACACACACACCCATACCCACACACACACAGTCCCTAACACCATCTCTACATTTTTTCTACGGTAACGCGTGGCAGACTGAAAACAATACACACACACACACACACACACACACACACACACACACACACACACACACACACACACACGCACAGTCTCAAACACCACCTCTACATTTTTCGACGGTAACGCAAGACAGATTATAAACAATAAAAAATAATGGAAATAAACGCGAACCACCTTTTAAGGAGGAGGCAGACGAAGTACTGAACATATCCTCGCAGGAGATGCCATGCGAAGGCCGCTTGTCCTCTCGTAGTCTCTTTATATTCACGTGCATCTCTGTGTGACAAGCTCCTACCTTCTATTGAAGACAGGAAACCAAAAATAAACCAGGGTCAGTTCCGGAGGTTTTGTGGTACTCCCCTCGAGATAGTTCACGTCGTGGGAAGGAATCAATAAAGAGGAAGCTGTTCTAGAGTTTAAAAGGGAAAGAGGTGGCGGAGTGAACACTATCAACGGCTATGGCTTCTCAGTAAATAGAGGAGAAAATAGGATGTTCTAGAGTTTACCAGTGAAAAAGGTGGCGGAGAAAACACCATAAAAAACTAGGGTGTCTTAGTTAATAGATAAAAAAAGAAGGCTGTTCCAGAGTTTACGAGGGAAAGAGTAGGCAGAGATAACACAACAAAGAACTAAACAAATGAGAAAAAGGATGTTCCAGAGTTTACCAGGGTTACCAGTTTGCTAGGTGGATGAATGAATACTATAAAGAACAATGGTTTCTTGGTAAATAGAGGAGGAAAAGGCTGTTCCAAAGTTTACCAGGGAAAGAGGTGGACAAGCGAATACTATAAAACAATAAACTCTACGGTATCACCCCTCCCCCATTCAGGGACAGCGTGGATCCTGACCCGCAGCCCCCACCCCAGCGCCGCCGTGATCCGCGCGGCGAAGGACACGCTCACCCACATCGGCATAGACGTTAGCCTCCTGAAGAAGCAAGAGACCTCCTGCTTCGTCTAGCCGCAGGTAACGGTGGGAGGGCTAGGTGTGTTCGTTAGGTCCTATTATTATTATTATTATTATTATTATTATTATTATTATTATTATTATGAGAGTCGAATCAGGTAGAGAGGGAGGACACTATAAGCTGTCTATTCAACAGCTTCGAAACACCTGAGACGCCGAGAAAGATAAAATGAAAATGCAAGTAATGAGGGAGAAGTAGAAAGATCCAGGCAACATTTAAGTTAATACTCATAACATAAAGAAAAAAGACACTCAGCAGAGGCATGAAAAGTGAACTAGTGTCGAAAATAAAGAGTGTTCATCATATTTTATTTTCATGAGACACGTGCTAATTGGAAAGGAGAGAACAGACTGGTGAAGCCAATCTAACCAACCTAACCTATCCAGTACTGAGCGAGAGAAGAGAGCAAAAAATATTCCTGCAGTTCCATAATGATAGATCGCGTGCGTGGTCGTGCATGTGAGTGTGCGAACGTATCTGTTTAACTCGGGATGATACAACACAGCCAGGCATATCATTTGGAAGCTCGTGAACAGGTGATCTCGGGAAATAAGTGCCTCCCTCCCTGCTCCCTCCAATAAAAAAATAAATAAAATGGAGCTGCAATAATATACTCCCCTCCATTAACTTATCTATTCTCCATTTACGACTGTCATATCTGCATTAACTACACAACTACTTCATCTCTTACATTTTCTTCCATGGGCAATTTTGTTCTCATAGTATAGTTGGAATATATTTGTTTGTGTCCTGTTTTATTTTCCGTGATTCAGGATATATACTTAACTTGATACACTGTGATCTTTCCCCTTGTTATTTTGATTCTGTGCAATGATCTTTCCCTTTTCTTATTACTTGTCCTTTTTTCTCATGTTATGTTCATTTTCACGAGGAAGCTTTACCTTAGCTCAGCGTAAAACTTCTAATATTCAGAAGTTAAATATGTTTCCAAGGCCACGATATAACACAAAACCATGAATATAATAAACAGTTTTTGCCTGATATTTCCGCTCTAAACAATCCACGTTCTTTCATTTATATCGCTTAAGCCTTCATATTTTATACTACATTCACTTCCACGAACAAAATTTTACTTCAAAATACGAAAAAAAAAAACGATATTACATTTCGGCGTTCAATTTGTTTCCGGGGTTCACGTATCACAATGAACAATAACCTGAATGGGAGAAAAAAGAATAAAGGTCCCATTTTATGCCGAGGGCTTAGGCATCACTCAACTATAAATCGAAACTAATTTCTTTGCGGCGGTTCGTGGGTGAACACATAACGCACGGAGCAATAATCTGAATGGAAAGACTGAATCCCATAATGGCCTGGCGTTATACCCTAGGCTTAAGGCGTGGCGCAGGGCGATATTTACGACCCACGACACTCAGGAGGCCCAGGAGAGAGAGAGAGAGAGAGAGAGAGAGAGAGAGAGAGAGAGAGATTCACCTATTTGCATCTTCCTGGACTAAACCACAAGTTCTATCATGGGTTTGAAGGCTTTGGGTTTTCACTTTTGGGTTACTCGTCTTTTGCAAGTGGAAGACCATCATTCAGGGCACGGATGATAGGACACTGACCACCCAGGACTCGAACCCGGGACCTCTTGGTTTTGAGCTAAGTACGCTAACCACTGCACTGGGGAGTTCTCTCTCTGTGGCAGCGTGGACAGAGGCTGGCGGGGTAAGTGCGTTCTGCCATCCCCCTTTCTGCCTCTCTCCCCCGCTAAGACGCAGGATGGACAGGCCACATACACTGTTAAAGGTGAAGGTAAAGTAGGGGGCATTCGCTTTAGTGTTACGAGTGGTATAAACACCTCGTTACTGTGTATGGAATGATGTGTTTGTTTTTGGCAGGTTGGCGCCGTCGCTCATCCCAGCCGTCCCCTCCTTGCTGCTCGCCTCGCCACGGAACACTGGGGATAAGTTTCAAACACGAGTGCAGAATCAGTAATTGTTACGTTGTTACAAAGAATGTTCAGTAAAAGTATGTGTGGATGATACAAACACGGGAACACACTTACTGTTACCCTCATTGTTCCTGTGATTGAGGTGACGCAGTGTGTTCGAGCTGTTGCTGAGGACGGCGTTAATCACAAAGGATAAACTGCACACACGGGTACTTTCTCACTGTTACTTAAATTGTTTCCGTGAATGGCATGAAGTGTTTGTTGTTGACATGCCATCACGGGACATTCCTGTTCGGTTAAAGTTTGAAATGCTTTTCACATGACATGAATAAAAAGAAGTAAGATTTCGTATTTTTTTCTGGACCTTGATGCTTTTGTGTTGCCATTAGGTGTCATAACTTGTGAAATCTTATTCGCTTTGATGTATTTTAAAACGTATGTATTAGTTTTGGCGAAAGGATTGAAAATAAGTGTTTACGTTATAATCTCAACTGTTGGTTACGAGGTTTTCATACATAAGCTTTACCAAATAAGAATCAGCCAGTTAATCAATCAACTAATCAATCAATCAGTAAGGTGAGCTAGGGAGGGGCAGATAACCGCAGCCTCAGCGCCGCGTCATGCCGCCGTGCTTGGGGTGGCGACAGTGGGGACACTTGCCGACCCGGAAGCTGATCCTGTTCTTTATCGACTCAATCACCGCCATGCACGCCAACCCGCCGCCGCTGATGGGCCCCACGGAGTGAGGGAGGACCACCAGCAACACCGTCGCCGCCACCAAGTCCGCGACAAGAGAAGACGGCGCGGCTTTAACGGGGCGGCAGCACTGGTCCCCACACCCCCTCTGGCGGCAGTGAAAGCACGCCACGAGGCACGGACAGATCACCAGCCTGCAGCTGTGCTTAGACATGTGCAGCTTATCTTAAAAGAATGCAGACGATGAGCTTTTGGTTCTTTTACTTAAGAAATGATGCTCCGATAAATGTAATAACATTTCAAGGATTGGTACAAGGCTAGATCGTCCACTTACAAAGTTCAACCATGGGCATTTTTATCTATAAGGAGTACAGATGGTAATGTCACAGTAAGAGCTTTTTCGATAAGAAAAATGTCACTTATTATTAACTAAAAACTATAAACTGCTCTGAAGAAGTTGTTCCATTAGGGCCTAAATCCTCCACTTACACAGCCTTCTGCTTACAGGTCACCCCCCAACAAACAAACAAACAAACAGACATTTTTCAACCTCAAAAAAACTTGTAATGGGTAATGTATCGGATTATTAATGAAACAAATTTATAACTATTTAACCTCGGCGGGCAGCTCCTGAGGGTGGTGAGGCATCAAGACTATTGGGAGAGCGCTTGGGCGTCTTGTGGACGAGTTCCTTGAATGTTTCAGAAGCCTTCTTGGAGAGGTGCCGCGCCACGCTATCTGGGCCGGTGATGGTGGGAACGAGGCCCTTCAGCTGCTGGGCCGCCCACACCCCGAAGTAAGCCCCCACGCCGAACAAGGCAAGACTGTAAATCATTCTTTGTACTCGACAGAAAAATAAAGGAAAATAAAAATAATACGTAATATTCTAAGCAATCATTTGAGGTATTTCCCTCCATTTATGACTTAGAGCTCTTGCAAGAGGGAAGACCACTGGAACTGAAGATATCCTTCTTGCTTGGCATCTTCCGTTTTTATTGTTGGGAGCAGTGACTTGAGGGGCTTTTTTTTTATATGTTTATGTCTTGTCCTGTACGTGGTTTGTCTTCGCCGTAAACAACTGGCCAAACTAAAACGGTATTCCAGCAATGACAAAAAGTTACTCATATTTTTCTTGCAGGCGCCTACACCGAACACAGCAAGATCGATCTTCATTTTATTAAACTAAACAGATTATGAAGGCAAGATAAAACTTAAGGAGGCATTATAGTCACACAACAATACAAAGGTTATAAATGACATTCTATAAGTGAAGATGAAAGGAACTAGACATATCTTGAACGTATATCTTGGCAACGACTATGCTTTGCTGTATTTAATTATCTAAGGATATATAAAAAAAACATGCAGCTACAGGTTATTAAGAATAGGTAGGCAATGCAATACTAACTAAAAATAAAACCTGTAACATTGCCTTCCTGCTTAAGATCCGTTGTACTCAGTGTTAAAACGTTATCTAAGCAATTCTCACACTTCATCCCACCTTGGTGTAAATAATATTCAGGCACAAGAACAGGTAACAAGGAACAGGTGAGTTTTGCATAATAAAGCTAACGAGAGGCATGGCGGTGGTCGGGGGTCCCACGGCCGCCGCCACAACGAGATGCAAACCTTCTTTGTCTCGCCTTCAAATATTGACGCTTGGGATCGCTGCCTCGCCGTGAACCGTAACCATTTGCTTGTTCCGCTCAAACCTCTCTCTCTCTCTCTCTCTCTCTCTCTCTCTCTCTCTCTCTCTCTCTCTCTCTCGTACAGTTTTATCGCCCCCATCACCATAATTACCAATCGTTTACGCCCCTTTTCTGGTGACGATTGGAAAGTTGGAAAACAAGAACACAAACACTTCAGCGCGTCCACACAACCAGACAGAGAGGAGAAAGACATGGAAGAGAGGCAGTTTTGACACACACACACACACACACACACACACACACACACACACACCATCTACGTAGCTCCATAATTTACCATGATTTCGACGTATTATAAATCGCAGACCTTTCAGAATTACGGGCAGGAGCGCCGCTGAAATATTACGGTGATGGTGTTTGCTCGAGAGGACACTTTCCTCCCTACACGAATATTTGTTTACTTTGAATTTATTACAGCTTGTTACAGCATCCTCCCCTCGCCCTCCGGCACGGCCCTTCTTGCTCGCAGCGCCGCGCACACCAGAGAAAACGCGTGTCGAACGTCGTGTTTATGGGTAACTCTGCCATCAGCTTCACTACACCGAGAGGGACGATTTTTAATTTTTTCCTGTTTCTTGATATAAGTCTGGATGTCACGCGATGCAAGGCTAGGGGTGGAGAGGGACAAAGTGTGCGTGTGTGTAAGTCGTGTAATAGTAACGAGTTTTGTTTTGTCGTCGTTGCTGTTAATGAACTGAAAATGAAATAGACGAAATGTAATGATGATTTGAGTTAAAAGAGAATAGCCCCGTGAGATATTTACACCGATTTACACATATATTCATACTAAATGGTCTGTCCTCAAGCCTAAATGAAAGTATATCATATCAAGTGGCCACCAAAACCTTGCATTTCTACTTTAGTTAATATTTTTAGATGAAGGAGGTGGTGGTCGAGTTTGTTTTTAAATTAATCAATCATGTTGCACTAGAGAGAGAGAGAGAGAGAGAGAGAGAGAGAGAGAGAGAGAGAGAGAGAGAGAGAGAGAGAGAGAGAGAGAGAGAGAGAGAGAGAGAGAGAGAGTTACACATTTCTCGGCGTCTCTTTCGTCTCATTACGCTCTCTTTAGGGTCGGAATTTTTGAGAGAAAGAAAAGGAAATGGAAATTCTTACGCTACACCCGGCCTGATCCTTCCATTCTCCCTCACGGGCAGAGAAAAAGAAAACGGGGCGCTCCTTAAAATAAAGTGGCAGGACCAAAATATAATTACAAATCCTTAATCACGGATAGTACACACATTCTCTCTCTCTCTCTCTCTCTCTCTCTCTCTCTCTCTCTCTCTCTCTCTCTCTCTCTCTCTCTCTCTCTCTCTCTCTCTCTCTCTCTCTCTCTCTCTCTCTCTCTCTCTCTCTCTCTCTCTCTCTCTCTCTCTCTCTCTCTCTCTCTGATGCATATGTGTGTGTGTGTGTGTGTGTGTGTGTGTGTGTGTGTGTGTGTGTGTGTGTGATACTACTACTACTACTACTACTACTACTACTACTACTACTAATAATAATAAAATGGTAATGGTAATGAAAATGCTTGATGAAGGTATAAATCACATGACCTTACGGTAAAGAAGAGAGAGAGAGAGAGAGAGAGAGAGAGAGAGAGAGAGAGAGAGAGAGAGAGAGAGAGAGAGAGAGAGAGAGAGAGAGAGAGAGAGAGGAGATAACTAATTTCCTCCAATTGCCTTTTTTGCTCCTTTTGGTAGGAGACAGAGCAGGGGATAAGGACGAGGAGAAGGAGAAGGAGGAGGAGGAGGAGGAGCAGGAGGAGGAAGACAGTGAAGGGTATAGAGAACAGACAAGAAGAGGATCAAATGAGGAGGAAGAGAAGAAGAATGTAAAAAAAAAGATGAGAGAGAGAGAGAGAGAGAGAGAGAGAGAGAGAGAGAGAGAGAGAGAGAGAGAGATAATAGAAGACAAGGAGCAGAAAGAAGAAGGCTCACCAGAAACGAACGAAGGAGGAGAAGGATAGAATGATAGAAGGAGGAGGAAAAAGAAGACTAAGAAGAGGAGGAAGAGGAGGAGGAGGAGGAGGAGGAGGGTAAAGGGGAGCAAAAATTAGAGAGTCTTAGGCCGCGGGATTCCGGGCGTTGTGGGGCGAGGCACAAAGGATTCTGAAGGAACAATTAACGTTCGCCAAAAATATAAGGAATTAAACCTCCTTCTTCCACGGGACAGAGCGTCAGCCGCGTCCCCATTGGCTCCCGTCCCCTCCACTGCGAGCGAGAGAAGGCTTGTGATTGGTCCTCGCGCCTTCCCACAGAGCGTCAGCCGGGCTCTCATTGGTGGATGCCTTGCTATGGAAAGTGTTACGCCGTTTGTCATTGGCTTGCTTCCTCTTCCTCCTCCTCCTCTACCCCCTCCACCTCCTCCTGCTTCGCCTCTTCCTCCTTTTTTTCTTTTTTTTTCCTTGCTCTCCTTTTCTTTCTCTTATCTTTAGTCTTTTATTCCTCTTTCTATATTTCTTCCTTCTACCTCCATACTTCCCTTTACTCCCTCATAATCGTCACCTCATTTATCCTTCCTCCTTTTCCTGCTTAATTTTCTTCCTCCTCCTTATCTTCTCTTTTCTCTTATTTTTATTCCACCTCCCATACATCTTCCTTCTACCTCCATACCTCCCTTTACTTCTTTCCTTCTTTTTCTCATCTCATTTATCCCACTTCTATCCTTCCTCCTTTTCTTGCTTCATTTTCTTTTTCCTCCTTATCTTCTTTTTCTCCTTTTTTTATTACATCTTCCTCCACTTCTTCCTTCTACCTCCATACCTCCCTTTACTTCCTTCCTTCTTTTTCTCATCTCATTTATCCCACTTCTATCCTTCCTCCTTTTCCTTCTTATCTTCTCTTTTCTCTTATTTTTTATTCCACCTTCCTCCACTTCTTTCTTTTACTTCCATACCTCCATTTACTATATTTCTTCTATTCCTCGCCTCATTTATCAAACCTCCATCCTTCCTCATTCTTTTGGCTAATTTTCTTCTTATCTTCTATTCTCCTCTTTTTTTTTCTTTTCATTAACTTTCTCCTTCTCTGGCCTAGTTATTATTCCTCTTAGTTATCATCTCTTTTTCCTTCCTCTTTTTCTCATTAACCTTCTCCGTTCTCCTGTTAATTTTTCTTTTTCTTCCATATCTTCTCTTTTCTCCTCCTCTTCTTCTTCCTTCTCATTAACTTTTTTCCATCGTCTTAATCAATAGTACTTAAGGGAGGCAAGATAGAGGTTCACAACGTAATATCAGAACAGAGAAAAAAATCATGTCGAATCGAGTATTTTTATGTCTATACACGTTTTGCATTCTGGGTTGGATTTTCAAGCCACACAGAAGTAGAAAATGGATGCTGGTATATATTGTAGAGAAACACACACACACACACACACACACACACACACACACACACAGCCAGATATACTTCACTACATATACGCAGTGAAATGAATATAAAGTTTATGAAAAAAAAAATGACTTGAAGATGGACGTAGATAAACAGAACAGAGAGAGAGAGAGAGAGAGAGAGAGAGAGAGAGAGAGAGAGAGAGAGAGAGAGAGAGAGAGAGAGAGAGAGAGAGAGAGAGAGAGAGAGAGAGAGAGAGAGAGAGCAAAACTGACTCACTAATATACATGAACAAAACACTAAACATCATAAGAATTCATACAAGTTAATACAGAGAGACAAACTCGAGTATGCATAAAAAGATAAATAAATAAGATAAATAAATACACGAATAGATCACACACACACACACACACACACACACACACACAGTTCTAAGTGACGGTGACGGTAGGCCTATGGGTATGGTAGGCTCGGGGACTAAAAACGCACACATACACACACACACACACAAAGAAAAAAAACATGGCCCCGTATATAAGTATTACTCTCGTTTGTACAGGATAAAACTTCGCCGCCGTGGAAATAAATTAGAAACTTACTAAATAATTCACAGACCACGAAACAGAGGGAGGAGGAGGAGGAGGAGGAGGAGGAGTAGGAGGAGGAGGAGGAAGAGGAGGATGATGATGGCAGATGGAATAAAGAGAGACAGAAGGGGAAGGAGGAGGAGAAGAACAGGTGGTGGAGGGAGGAGGTGGAGGAAACAGAAATACGTGGAGGGAGTGGAGGAGGAAAGTGTGGAAGGGAGCAGTTATTGGAGGGAGAGAAGAGGGAGAGGAAGGATGCTGAAGGGAAGATAAGGGATGACAGGGAGAGAGAAAGAGAGGAGAGAAAGCAAGGGAGGAAGGGAGAGGAAGAGGAAGAGAGGGGGAGGAAGTGGACGGAGACAGGAAGGAAAGGAGTTAAAGGGAGGGAGGGAGGGAGGGAGGGAGGGAAAGAGGGTAGTGGAGGAAGGTAATGGGAGGTAAAGAAGAGCAGGCAGGTAGGCAGGGAGGGAGGGAGGAGGGAGGAGGAAAGTGGAGAGAGAGAGGTGGAGAGAGAGGGAGGGAGGGAGGATTGGAGGCGTTGGGGAGGAGAGGAGAGGAGGAGAACGACTGGGGTGAATGGAGGAAGGGAGGGGGAAGGAGGCGTCAAGAGGGGATGGGGAGGGTCAAAGGGGGAGGGGGGAGGGGAGAGGATAAAGTGGGGGGGGGGGAAGGGAAGGACACATATATTACACAAACGCGTGCTAGGATGTCTTTACGTGGCCCCCGGGACGTGTTGTGGACGTGTCGGGGCCTTAACGAGGGCGAGAGAGAGAGAGAGAGAGAGAGAGAGAGAGAGAGAGAGAGAGAGAGAGAGAGAGAGAGAGAGAGAGAGAGAGAGAGAGAGTATACTTTTTATCACTAAAGGCATTCTTCACTAAATACGTGTGTGAGCGTGTGTGTATGTGTATGTTTGTTTGTTTGTTTGTTTATGTGTGTGTGTGTGTGTGTGTGTGTGTGTGTGTGTGTGTGTGTGTGTGTGTGTGTGTGTGTGTGTGTGTGTGTGTACGAGCAGCCATGACCCCCCTCCCCCCCTCAAAAAATACTTTAATCATCAAATACAAAACATTCCCTTCTTATTTTCCTTTACCTTCCCTCTTTCCCTTCATTAATACATCTCTTCTGTTTCTTTTTCCCCTTCCGTCTATCTCCCATCTCTTCTCCTACCCTCCCTATCCTATTCCTTCCCTCCCTTCCCTATGTCTTTTCTTTCTTCACCCTTTTTCTCTCTCTCCAATCCCTTCCCTTACTCTCTCTCTCTCCTATTCTTTCCCATCCTTACCCTATGTCTTTTCTTTCTTCCCCCTTTTCTCTCTCGCATCCCTTCCCTTACTCTCTCTCTCCTATTCTTTCTTCCCCGTTTTCTCTCTCGCATCCCCTTCCTTACCCTCTCTTTCCTATTCTTTCCCTCCCTTTCCCTATGTCTTATCTTTCTTCTCCCTTATCCCCCTCTCTCTCCCATCCCTTCCCTCCCTTACCCAATGCCTTTTTTTCCCCTTCCCTCTCTCTCATCCCCCCCCCCTCCCCCCTCCCCGCCCAGATGATACAGTCGCAAGATACGAGGCGGTGGACACTCCAGACTGTCGCCGCGCTCACCTTCCCTGAAAAATGGAGAGTAATTCTAGATTTTAAGACTGTCCAGGGGCGTTTCTCTCCTCCCTGACACCTCCTAGGCTCTCCCTCCTCCCCCGTCTCCCTCCTTCTTCCTCCTCCCTCCTCTACTCCCTCTCTCTCCTTCCCTCTTCGTCTTCTTCTTTATCTTCGTTTTCTCCTCCTCTCTCTCTCGCTCTCTCGTATCTTCGTCTCGTGGTTCTTGTTTCCGTTGTTGCTGTTGTTGTTTTCTTCTGTTTTCCTCTATTGTTTATTTTATTTTATTATTGTGGTTTTCCTCTAGTTTTCTTCCTCTTCCACTGTCTTCGTTTTCTGCTTCTTGTTGTTGTTGTTCTTGTTTTTTGTTTTTATTGTTGTTTTGTTTTGTGTTTTCTTTCTATTCTTCTGTTTTTCTCTTCTTCCTTCTCCACCCCTTTCTTCTGTCTTCTTCTTTATCTTTACCTTGTTATACTTGTTTTCTTGTCTTATTCGCATTTTTGCTTTTGTACCTCCTCCTCCTCCTCCTCCAAAAGCACCTCATTTTCACTTTTTCCTCCTCTTCATCTTCTCTCTCCTATTTCATATTCTCCTTCTCCTTCCTCCTCTTTCACCGCCTGCTTCGATGCCTGCACTTGTCATTATGTGTGTGTGTGTGTGTGTCCCATATGTAATTGGAAAACGCCCCCCACACACACACATACACGCACACACACGCACACACACAGAGGACATGGACACTGGCGGAATAAACACCCTTATCAAGATGCACTCAAGCCTTTGCCGAGAGAGAGAGAGAGAGAGAGAGAGAGAGAGAGAGAGAGAGAGAGAGAGAGAGAGAGAGACCAACACCACCACTATCTCCCCCCATTCCCCCTCCCCCTTCCCCCCCTACCCCCCTCTCTCCCAGCCGCCACGCTATCACAGGTACCATCTCAATTCAGGCTTGTTTTGGCCAGGTAGGTCGTGCTACAGGTGTTCAGGTTCCCTCGCGTTTTAGACATCGTGCAGGTCTTCGCGCCGGACTGCACACATCAAAGACAGGTAGACAGGTGGATAGATACACAAACAGATAGATAGACAGACAAACACAAGCGGACAGAACCGAGGTCACAGACAGATTAGCAAGAATACAGGTACGAATATAGACGGCCAGGAGATACTGACAGACAGAAAGGCATATAGGCGCATACGTAGACAAACATATAGACAGACAGACAAAGATAGATAGATAGACAGCCAGAGAGAGGAAGACAAGCAGAGAGAAGGCCAGGCAAAGACAGTCTAGTTAAACACAGACAAACAGGAAGATATGGAAAGACTCACATACATATATACACATACGGACAAGCATGGGAGCATACACAAAGACAGACAAACAACTAGACCAGAATACAAACAGACAAACAAACAGAAGGAGAGACAGACAAATGGCCACAGAAAGAGAGAGATAATGCTACAGAAAATACATGGACACACACAAGAAGGGAGAAACAAATAAAGACAGAAATAGAGTAAAACACGCACACACACACACACACACACACACACACACACACACACACACACACACACACACACACACACACACACACACACACACACACACACAGAGCAATCCCCATCACCTCGAGCACATCCCTCAAACATAGAAACACTGGACTTTAGGGCGAATCAAACAGACCTTTATAAAAATACACGGAGGGAAATCAAGGCACAAAGAAGATAAAAAAAGGAGAAAGAAAATAAAAAATGGCGGCGAAATATCCAAATAATATTGCAAACAGTATTCCGTGAGAGAGAGAGAGAGAGAGAGAGAGAGAGAGAGAGAGAGAGAGAGAGAGAGAGAGAGAGAGAGAGAGAGAGAGAGAGAGCGCAAAATACAGTAAATCATGAACCAAACAAAATGCAAACAAAACATGAAGTGAAAAGTGAAAAAAAAAAACAGAAAAACAGGAAAGAAGAGAGATAGAAAGAGAGATAAATCGACACCCCTAAAACAGACATAACAGACATAACAAAAACACGAAGAAAAACAAAAAAATAAGACACATTCAGACAGACACACAGATCAAGAGTCAAAGGGAGAAAGCGAAGCAAAGGGACGCAAGGAACAGCAAAAGAGCAGCAGCAAAATAGAGAATAAAAAGCAGAATAATATAGCTGGAGCGGCGGCGGCGACGGCGGCGGCGGCGGCTGGCTCGACGCGGCCCTTTTGATAGCCAATAACGTAGCCGGGTGCAAGTGACGCCGCCTCTCTCTTTTTTCTTTCATTTTTCACTTTCTGATCCATATGTCTCTCTCTCTCTCTCTCGGCGCGCTGTTTGTTTTTGCTTGGTTGGTTTTCTTCCTTTTTCATTATTCTCTCTCTCTCTCTCGCTTGTTTTGCTTGGCTAATTTTGTTCTTTTCATTTTTTCATTATTCCTTGTTTCTTCCTTCCTTCCTTCTTTCTTTCCTTTTCATTTCTCTCTCTCTCTCTCTCTCTCTCTCTCTCTCTCTCTCCCTTTCCCTATCTCTATCCCTATCCCTATCCCTTTCCCTTGCCCTCTCCCTCTCCCGCTCCCTCTCTCTCTCAGTTTCTCTCTCTCTCTCCCAGGTAATGACATGATAGCTTCGTGTCTCCCAGTTGGCAAAACGAAGGAACTCTGTCTCTCAAAACGGGGAACATTGCAGTTTTCCAGGAAAGAAGAAAATTACGGAGCAATATTTCTTGACGAAGCAAGCAAAGATGAGAGCCGGGGAGGGCGGAGACGGGGCGGAGGAATTGTGAAGAGTTGATTTTGACGATTTTAAACTTTATACAACTCAAGAATAATATAATGGGGACGGAGTATGGTAAGAATTAGACAAAACAGGGCGAAGGAATAACGAAGAAGAGAAGGATGATTTTGCACGACTTTAAACTTAACTAAAAAATAATATAATGAAGAAAGATTAACCAAAGAATTAGATCAACACTAAAAACTCATATAACTAACAAGGAAAATGAAAAAAAAGGAGGGAGAAAGAACGGAGACAAGAACGAGGAATTAGTGAAGAAGAGAACGAATGATTTTATACAACTCAAAAATATAATACAATGAGAATAAAATAACCCAAGAATAAAACAAACAGTAAAAAAACTTATCCAACTAACAATGAGTAAAATAAAAATAAAAGAAAGTATAAGACGGGGCAGAAAACATAACCAAACAAGGAAATAAAGTCCAGTAAAATAAGGAAAAAGATCTCCTGAATAAGAATACCATAATTCAATAGAAGGAAAGACTTTAGACGCAAAAACTGTGTAAACGCATTGCCGACATAGGCCATAACAAGCTTCTATTAACCCTCCTTGGTTCACATTACTGCCAGACATCCATCCTGCTTCTCTCTTTCCTCCCCTTCCTTCCCCTCCCTCCTCTCCCCAAGCGTCCTCACTATAAAGTTTCTCACTACTCCTTCTCCCTCCTGCCTCCACATTACTCCATGCAAATCATCTCCTCTTCCTGCTTCCCCACTCCTCTCCCTCCAGACTGCTCTTCCTCCTCCCCTTCCCAGACCCCCATTCCTCTCTCTCTCTCTCTCTCTCTCTCTCTCTCTCTCTCTCTCTCTCTCTCTCTTCTCATATCTCCTCTCCTTCTCCTCCTCCCCTTTTACTTCTTCCTCTTCTTCTCTCCCTCCTCTCATGCTCCTTTCCCCCTCCTCCCTCCTTCTTCTCCTCCTTCCTTCCTTATTCCTCTCCCCATCTCCTTCTACATCTCTTCCTCTCTCTCTCCTCCTTTCCTTGCCAGCATCCATTCCCTCATGCTCTCTTCTCCCTCCTCCCTCTTCTCCTCCTCCTCCTCTTCCCCCTCCCATTCTCCTCCTCTCCCCCTCCTCCTCTTTCGCAACAGCCACCTGCCGCCCCCTCCCACACACGTGTCCGCCGCATGAAGCTCTAAATTAACAAACCTTGATGCGTTTCTTCCTCGTCCTCCACTCACTGCCCTCACAGCTGACTGATTCCGCGCGAGTGTCGGTCCTGGTTTTCTTCCTTAATTCCCTCTGATTCTCTCCCTGATTTTCCCTGATTCACCCACTACAAGATTTCCTGTTGTGTGTTTCGATAAATTGTCACGTTGAGCTTATGAAGGCCTCTTACTAGTCTCTCTACTGCAGGATATTGTAATTCCCTCTGATTCTCTCCCTGATTTTCCCTGATTCACCCACTACAAGATTTCCTGTTGTGTGTTTCGATGAATTGTCACGTTGAGCTTATGAAGGCATCTTACGAGACTCTCTACTGTAGGATATTGTAATCCCCTCTGATTCCCTCTCTCTGATTTCAAATGATTCAATACTAGATTTCCTGTTCCAAGTTCCGATAAAATGTCACTTAGAATTTATGAAGACATCTTACAAGTCTTTTATTCTACTACTGCTCTAATTAACTACACACACACATTTACTATTATTATCTTTCTTACAGCAAAGGAAGCAGCTGAGGGGCAAAAAATAATAGAGAAAAAAAGTCCGTAGTCACTGTTCTATATAAGAAGGTATAGATGAGTGACTAACCTTTATTCAGTTGCCTCGCAGAGCGGATCAAACGCTGGATGAGTAAATTTCTTTCGGCTAGCATCAAATGTCGACAAAACGCAACGGTAACCGCGATTATTTTTTCCGCGTCCCTGAATGCCGCGTTATTGAGGTGGACTCGAAGATATTTTCCTGTTGCTCAGTCACGATCTTGAGTCAGAGCCTAAAACAGCACAAAACGCTTCACCAACATAATGTACCACTGCTTTCGTGCTGCGTGTCGTATAACTGAAGGACTTTTACAGGTTTATTATTACTATTATTATTATTATTATTATTATTATTATTATTATTATTATTATTCAGTCAGTAAAGTTATCACACGCACAAAAACAAACACATAACAGGTACATTTCAACAGTATTTCTTAGTCTGCGTCGCATAATCAATCTACACCTTCGCAGTATGACAACTTGCTCACCCCCATCCAACCCAAGAGAGAGAGAGATAGACCTAGGGAGAGAGGGAGGGAGAGGGTTGCTGCGTCTCGCCCTGTCAGATCAGCCGGCGATTCGAGTGATTTTCTTCTTGCCTTTGTGATGGGTCTATTCAAACCTAATCATATTCCACAAAGGTTAGCTGCGAGTCATGCTTTGGGATAAGATTGTAAAGACTTCGCGTGAATAAGCCAAACACTCAATAGATTAGTGACGTGCTCTTTATTTCAGTCGTGTGTGTGTGTGTGTGTGTGTGTGTGTGTGTGTGTGTGTGTTCGTTCACGGGGATGATCAGGCAGAAACGCAAGTATAAATAAGTGTCCCCTGATGCCAGTGTTGAAACTTCCTGATAGAAACTGAGTCGTGCTTGACCGTCTTGGCTCGCGATATTCTCGGAGGCATGTTACGTCGCAGCGAGTGGAGTATTTTCCTCTTTCTTTTCCTTTGTGGTCATGAGCTGGATATCTGATAACACTATAATGCGCAGGAAAGTTTAGTTCATGATTGTTATATTACGTATCACAACTTTGTTTTAGCAGTAATGTAGGATAGAGTACTCTTTCATTGCCCTTGAGCCGTGTCCTCTGATGTAAAAAAAAAAAGAGGGTAGGAGAGCACTTGGGCATACCCCTCCCTATTTTATTATCACCATTTCCTCCTTATCAACCCCTACTATTATCATTGTTGCCGTGAAAAGTGGATGCAAAATAAAATAGATATCCTCAAACTCCTTTTATATAATCACATCTTTAACTTCGCAATACTTGACCTCCTTCCCTTTTTCAGAGCTTATAGACGCCAGTGTGTCATAATATACCCTGACAGTTTTATCATTTGTTGTCATTGTCTTTGTATGCGTGTCCAGTGACGAAGGAACAATATGATGATGAAGAGGAAAGAGCAGTTGAAGACCATTAATCTGAATTCCACTCTTCAAAAACCCCAATAGAGAAAAATAAAAGTACAATCAGTGTATCCTAATGTAATAAGAGCAGTGAGTAGCGGGCTTTTAAGGAACAGTGAGTAGCGGGCTTTTTTTTTTCACATTTGTTTCCTATGTTTTATGCCCTTGAACTGACTCCTCCCTGTAAAAAAAAAAAAAGAAAAAAATCCTGCCAGCCCTAACACACGGTCCAGATAGCGTCTCATAAAAGATATAATGTGAATACTAAGGAGCCCATGAGGAGGAATGAGAGAAGAATGCTGGGTATAACTTGTGAGGCGAGAAGCGAGCAACATGGATCAGGAAACAAACAGAAGCTGAAGATATTTAGGTCACGATTAGGAACAATAAATGGAGCAAGACAATATTATGTACCTTGAGTATGGCATTATTTGTGACATACGAAAAAACAAAGTAACAGAGCAGTATCAGGACACCTCTCCCGAAACTGACCTATCTTTCGGCCACTCCTCTAACTTTTTTAAGGAGTAGTGAGTAGCGGGCTTTTTTTTTAAATTTTTTACCTATTTTTATGCCATTGAACTGACTCCTCTGCTGAAAAAAAAAAAAAAAGTAACCCAAGAATTATAGAAGTCATGGCAGACAGAGAACCCGATGGAGAGATGAAGTTAGAACTGTTTAATCAGGATGGGATACACCAGCATCAGACAGGAAGAGGTGGAGGACGTTGGGAAAGGTCTTATGCTGCAGTGGTATAGTAATGACTGTTGATGATAATGAGTGTATGATTATTTTTATTATTATCATTCTTCATCTTCATTTTCTTCTTCTTCCCCCTCCACTTCTTCTTTTCTTCCTTCTTCTTCTTCTTCTTCATCTTCTTTCTTCTTCTTCTTCTTCTTCTTCTTCTTCTTCTTCTTCTTCTTCTTCTTCTTCTTCTTCTTATTATTATTATTATTATTATTATTATTATTATTATTATGATTATTATTTTAATTTAAATCAGAGGTAAAAATAGAATTAAAAGATAAAACGAGTACTAAATGGGAATGTATTGCAAGTGCGTCTCGTTTCCCTCTTCTCCTACTCCTCTTCTTCGTCTTCCTCCTCCTCCTCCTCCTCCTCCTCCTCCTTCTTCGCTCTCTTCCCTCTTCCTAAAGCCTTCGACAAGTTGGAACAGTCAAAGGGGTATTTTCTTTCTCTCCTCTTCTCTGCTCCTCTTCTGCCTTCCGCCTCCTCTTTTGCTTCTACTATCTTCCTGGTATCTGCTTTCCTCCTCCTCCTCCTCCTCCTCCTCCTCCTCCTCCTCCTCCTCCTCCTCCTCCTCCTCCTCGTTTTCTCTGCTTCTCGGAAACAATTAAAGGGTGAGATTTATAGTCAAGTTTGTCTTTGACTCAGCGAATCAAACACACACACACACACACACACACACACACACACACACACACACACACACACACACACACACAGACAAACTTTAATATCCCGCAGGAATTTCGAAGCCAATATGACGTGAAACATTTACGACTGTGAGGAAGATTATGAGGAAAAGCCTTAATGAAAGAGAGAGAGAGAGAGAGAGAGAGAGAGAGAGAGAGAGAGAGAGAGAGAGAGAGAGAGAGAGAGAGAGAGAGAGAGAGAGAGAGAGAGAGAGAGAGAGAGAGAGAGAGAGAGAGAGAGAGAGAGAGAGAGAGAGAACAAGAAACAAATTAACAATATGGAAAAAAAAAACTAACAAAAAACCACCCCCTTAACTTCCCCCACCAACCCCAGATATAAACGAACACGCACACACACACGTACACAAACTCCCCTTCCCCTCGTCCCCCCCGGCACCCACACGTACACACACACACAGACACATGACGAGCGTGGCGATATTACCCAGCCAGACCCGCCTCTTCATCACTACAAGACCATCACTCCCTCCTCACTCTCGGCCAATATTGAGGCCTCATAAAACTAGCAGCGGCAATACACAGCGCGCCGACCGTCCCGCTAGCAAGACCGACCCCCGCGCCATCCCACCCTGCCGGACGTCACCCCCAGCCTCCTTACCCCATCTAAACCTCACCCAGGGTACCGTAAGCAAAGTGAGCCCCGAGGAGAGGGTTGGGGACGGCTTAGGAGGGTTGAGAGGGCAGCGTGAGAGCATAAGGAGGTGAGGAAGTGAGTTGTATCGAGGTCTGGTGTACGGAGGAGAGTCATCAGCGGTAATTGAAGGATATGAGACTCTGGAACACAAGACAGAGGAAGGACCGACATATTGAAAGGTGCTCCTCTCTTCCACCTGAGCGAGACTGAGAGAGAGAGAGAGAGAGAGAGAGAGAGAGAGAGAGAGAGAGAGAGAGAGAGAGAGAGAGAGAGAGAGAGAGATTGCACTATTCAAGAGACTGCACAGAGGTCAAAGCAGCCTATCTCTTATAGTTTTGTTTCTTCTTCGCACACAAAGAATTGCGTTTCGTCTACACACACACACACACACACACACACACACACACACACACACGCACGCACACATTTAAAATCACGGAGCGCCTTTCGAGAGTGCGTGCCTGTCCCTGTGTGTGTGTGTGTGTGTGTGTGTGTGTGTGTGTGTGTTCTGTGTCTCCCTCCATACAGTAAAAACAAAATCATCTATGTCTGTGTCTCTGTGTCTGTGTCTCTGCCATTATAAGTCTAGAGTATCTGTGCCTTTGTCTGTTTCTGTGTCTGTCTGTCTCTCTGTGTCTCCTGCCAATATAAGCATGAAGCATCTGTGTCTGTCTGTGTGTCCGTCTGTGTGTGTCTGTGCAGGGCGGGGTCGGTCTGTGTCCCGAGCCAATATAAGCCTGGAGCATCTGTGGCCCGGCGGCAGACGCGTGACAGCCGGCGGCACAGACAGTCAACATGGGACTTGATATTGCGTGAGGCAGGCGGCTAAAAACTGTGTGTGTGTGTGTGTGTGTGTGTGTGTGTGTGTGTGTGTGTGTGTGTGTGTGTGTGCAGGCATCCATCACGGTCCGGGCTGGCTTTTTTTCATTCATTCACTAACAAACTTCACTCTCTCTCTCTCTCTCTCTCTCTCTCTCTCTCTCTCTCTCTCTCTCTCTCTCTCTCGCAAAAAGAATATTCCATAAATCCTTTTCACGTAGTCTCTTTTGGTCAATATTTAAATGTGAGAGAGAGAGAGAGAGAGAGAGAGAGAGAGAGAGAGAGAGAGAGAGAGAGAGAGAGAGAGAGAGAGAGAGAGAGAGAGAGAGAGAGAGAGAGAGTGGCTATAGAGACAAGAGGTTAAGAGGAAAATTTTGGATAACGGAAAAGATTGAAGAGGGAGAAGAGGGGGGAGGAGGAGGAGGAGGAGGAGGAGGAGGAGGAGGAGGAGGACGAGGAGGAGGAGGAGGGATATCAGACACGCAAATGGAGGGGAAAGAGGCGGAATGAAGGGGAAGGGAAGGGAATCTGATAAAGACAAAAGACGAGAGAAGAAGAGAGATAAAAAAGGGCGTAGAAAATATGGCAAAGAAATGATGATGATGATGATGATGATGAAGGAAGAGGAGGAGGAAGCGAATAAGAAAGGGAGGAGAAATAGAAAAAAAGGAAAAAGTATAATATAAAAAAGCAAATAAAAATATACAGAAGTGAAAATTGTAAAAAACAAAACAAATGACGTAAAGAAAATGGATAACACAAAACAAAACAACAAGAAAGAAAACGGAAAGAGGGGAGAGAGAGAGAGGCGAAACTTTGCGAAAAAAAGAACTTGAAGCACCTTACTTTCTTTCTCCTTTTTCTCATCCTATTCTTCTTCGCCCCTCTTCTTCCCCTCATCTTCCCCTTCCTCCTCCTCCTCCTCCTCCTCCTCCTCCTCCTTCTGGCGTCTGAGTGTTTCCATGACAACGCCATTTTCCAAACCGTTACTTCCTTTGTCAACCCCCTCCTCCTCCTCCTCCTCCTCCTCCTCAAACCTCTTCCTCTTCCCTCTCTTCCTCTCCCTCCTCCTCTCCCCTACACCATTAAGTCCTCTCTCTCCCTACAACGTTCTCTTCTCCCCTACATAACCTCTGACACACCCGCGCCCCTTCCTCCTCCTCCTCCTCCTCCTCCTCCTCCTCTTCCTCTTCTCTTCCTCCTCTTTCCGTTTCCTCCTTCTCTTCCTATTTTTATTCATCATTTTCCTCTCATCTTTCCAGTTTTTTCTTTCGTTTTTCTTCTTCTTCTTCTTCTTCTTCTTCTTCTTCTTCTTCTTCTTCTTCTTCTTCTTCCTTTTTTTCTTCTTCTTTTTCTTCTCCTCCTTCTTCTCTTCCTTACTTACATCACCCAACGAACTTTTCTATCCCACGACTCTCTCTCTCTCTCTCTCTCTCTCTCTCTCTCTCTCTCTCTCTCTCTGTCTCAACCCCAACACTTTCCTCCCCAGCTCACACTCAACCCCTCCACCTCCTCCTCCTCCTCCTCCCTCCTCCTCCTCCTCCTCAAAAAAGCCTCCAGCGTCTCGAACCCTCCGGCATCGATTCCGAAGCTCCGTGTGATAAGCCCGATGCCATTACTCTGCCGGGGAAGGGCTGCAAAGGGGGGAGGGGGAGGGGGGGGAGAAGAAGGGGGGGGAGGGAAGGAGGCGGGAAGAAATAGCGTGTTAGATGCATGGAGAAACACAGGAGGAGGAGGAGGAGGAGGAGGAGGAGGAGGAGTTTTAGAAGGTGGCGGTTGAGTTGGAGGAGGTGGAGGAGGAGCAAAAGGTGGAGCAGAAGGAGGAGGTGTAGGATGATGATCAGTAGGAGGAAGAGGAGGAGGGGAAGGAAGAAGAGGAGAAAAAGGAAGAGCTAGAGGAGGAAAAGGAATATGTAGGAGAAAAGCAGGAGTAGAAGAATGTGGAGGAGGTATCGGAAGAGAAGGAAAAAAGAGGAGAGAGAGAGAGAGAGAGAGAGAGAGAGCAGCAGGGGAACGAGGAAAAGGAGGAGGAGGTAGAATTGGGGGAGCGGAAAGCGAAGGATGAAGATGCAATAAACAGATGAATGTGTGTGTGTGTGTGTGTGTGTGTGTGTGTGTGTGTGTGTGTGTGTGTGTGTGTAAAATTGATGTATCCTGTTAATTACGATGACTGATGCCCATATTACAAGCTCTCTCTTCCTACGCCATTCCCTTCAGATCGGTTCCAACACTATCACTCAGCCAGACAAACTACCCTGCGAGCTTTCTACGAATTTCTTTTACGAGCTAATTGCTACATCCACTAAATAGATGTTCTCTGTTATTAGTGTTATGACGCAAGTAGGCCAAGGTAAGGAAATGCCCCCTGGAAATGATGTTCGGGAAATTCAACGAAGGTGGAATCAGATTAGAAGCAGCTGTTTGGTTTTGAAATGGTGATAACTGAGATGAAGGTGTAAAGGAGAGCTTCGAATGGAGTTATATGAAGCAAACGGCAGCAAATTATTATATGTATTAATTGTGACTCTTCTGATCATTACAAAAAAGGAAGGAGAAGAAGAAGAAAAAGAAAAAAGAAGAAGAAAGAAAAAAGGGGTTTCGATTTTTTATGAGAAAGGGAAGGAATAAAAAAAAGGGAAAGGAGTGAATAATGGAGAAAAGGAATGAGGGAGAGAAGGAGGTAAAATGATGCAAGGAAAGTAGGAGAAAGAAGTAAAGGATATAGAAAAGGAAGGAGAGAGAGAAGGATGTAGAATGATGCAAGGGAGGCAGAGACGAAAGTAAAAAAGAAAAACAATAGAGGGAAAGAAAGTGGAGGGAGGAAAGCGTAGAGGAAATGGTAAAGGAATAAACTGAGGAATGAAGGGAAGACGGGAGAGAAGAGCAGAGGAGGAGATGAGAGAGGTATGGAGGGAAGGAGGAGGAGGAAATGATATACAACATTCATGGAGGGTAAGGAAGGATGACAACAGGACGAAGACATCAGAGGGGAAGGAGGAAGAGGAAGAGGAGGAAGAGGAGGAGGAGGAGGAGGAAGAGGAGCAAAATAATGAAAAAGGAAGGGAAAAATTGGATGAAAAGATGGAAAATATGAATGACAAGAGACGAGAATGAACGAAAATAAAGGAAGAAAGGAAGAAAATGAAGACTGGAAGGTACACGGAAGGAAGGAAGGAAGGAAGGAAGGAAGGAAGGAAGAAAGAAAGGAAGGGGCAGACGAAGTGAAGGGGAAAAATGAGCATAAAAAATGGAACAAGATGAAAGAAAGAGCAAGGGAGAGAGGAAGGTAGAAAGGAAGGAAGAAAGGAGGGAAGGAAGGAGGGAAGGAAGGAAGGATGGAGGGGGCAGAAAAAGTGAAGGGAAAAAAATGAGCACAAAAAAATGGAACAAAATGAAAGAAAGAGCAAGGGAGAGAGGAAGGAAAGAAGGAAGGAAGGAAGGAGGGAAGAAGGAGAGGAGGAAAGAAGAGGAGAAGGAGGGATGAGGATCTGAGTTATTTCTCCTTGACTGTATAGTAATTTCATTGGCAGCCTTTTCAAAAACACTTTATATCAACGAACAGGGAGAGGAGGAGGGAGAGAGGGAGGGAGGAGAGACGGAGGGAGAGTGGGGAGAGGCGGAGGAACGGACTGGGGTGAGGGAGGAAAGAATGAGGAAAGGGAAGGCAAGGGAGGGAGAATATTCAAGATGCGAGAGGAAAAAATGGAAAGTGAGGGAGATGAAAGAAAGAAGAGGAAAGGTAAGGAGATAGGGAGAAGAAAAGGGTGAAAAAGGGAGCTCTGGAAGGAATGGAGAAGTAGAAGAAAGGAGGTGAGGGAGAAAGGGAGATAGAGAAGGGAGGGGGAGCAAGGAAAGGGTAAATAAAGAGGAGGGAAGGAAGAGAAGGTCAGAAGGGAGAGAAGAAAGGAAAGATAAGATAAAGGAAAGGAAAGTGAGACAAAAAAAAAAAGGAAATGGAGAGAGAGAGAGAGAGAGAGAGAGAGAGAGAGAGAGAGAGAGAGAGAGAGAGAGAGAGCGCCAGGTGTGGGGGTAACAGTGATCTTTGACAGGCGAGAAGATTGTCACATTTGTTTGCCTAAGAACTCACCGTCAATCTCTGTCTGTCTGTCTGTGCCTCCATGTCTGTCTGTCTTGACGTCTGTTTATTGTCCCCTTTGTCTGTTTGTCTGTCGCACTATTTATCTATCTATGCATATATCTAAACGTCTATCTATCTATCTATCTGTCTATTTATCTATTTATGTCAGTATGCTATGGTTAGTTAATTATATGTCTATCTATCTATCTATCTATATGCCTGGGTTCTTCTCTCTCTCTCTCTCTCTCTCTCTCTCTCTCTCTCTTCCCAGCCTCCTAAATCTTGCGTCCCTCTTTTCCACCCTTCACACCAGCCGAGGAGGAGGAGGAGGAGGAGGAGGAGGAGGAGAAAAGGAGAAAAACACAGAAAAAAGAAAAAAAAGTTGAAGTTGGTGTTTACAATTCTCAAGTTTGATTGAAAGAGATTTTTTAAGGTGCTTCTTCCTCCCCCCTCCTCCTCCTCCTCTTCCTCCTTCTCTTCTTCTCCATCACTCCCCTCCTCCCTCGTCTAACTTATTCCATTCCTGCCATCTACACTTCCCTCCTCCATCCCTTTCATCCATTCCTCTTCCAGCCTTCCCTCCTTCCTTCCTTCCTTCCTTCCTCTTCTTACAGTCTCTCTCTCTCTCTCTCTCTCTCGCGTCTTGCCCTTCAGTTTTAGAGTTTCCTTCCAAGTTTCTAGGTCTAAACTTTCTTTTTTTGTCTCGTTACATTTCCTCCTTTTTTGAGCTTTTTTCGGGCTAAATCTAACTTTTTTTTTCTTCTGATTAGGTTAGTTTCCCTTAATTAACCTGTATCTTATTTATCGTCCCAAAATATATCAATTCACAGAAGTAGGATGCCTCGTTTTAAGCTAAGATATAGTTTCTGCTGCCTTATCTTCTATGTGCCCATGTTTCTCCTCTCTGTCTCTCACGTATCCCCTTTTTCCTTTTCTCTATTTTCCTTTTATCATCATCGCTTTCATTATTTTTTTCTCTATAGATTTTCCTTATTTCCTCATCCTTCCCATTCTCTTTCTTACACGTCTCTTTACTCCTTATATCTCTTTTCTTCCTCCATTCATCACATTCTCCTATTATCATTATCTTCCTTATTTCATTTTTCTCTTTCTCTATTAACCGATTTTCCTTGTTCCTCCACCTTTTCTCTTTCTCCTCTTCCCGTCTCTGCCTCTCCCCTTCTTCACTTTCCTCACGTTTGCCTTTTTCCCTTCCCTCCCTGCTCTCATATCAACTTTTCCTCTCTTCCTCCCTCTCCCTTTCGTATCTCCCCTTGTGTTCCCTTCTCTTATCCGTTCCTTCCTTTCAAGAGTCGCCTCCTTCTCTTCTCCATCACCACATCTAAATTTCCTCTCCCTTCTCTCCTACTATTCCTTTACTCCTCCTCCCTTCCCTCCCTTTCCTATCTCCTTTTTCCATCCTTATTTACACTCACCTCCCCTTCTATTAGTTACCTTTCCTCACCTTTCTCCTCACCCCTTCATCCCCTACTCTCTCTCCTTTCCCTTTCTTTTGCTCCCCTCCCTACCCCCATTTGTCTACTCTCTTCTCCCTTTTTAGTCTTTACATTCTCTCTTTCTCTTTCTCTTCCTGTCCCTTTCATTTTCCTATCTGCTCTCTCCTCTCCCTTCCCTTCCCACTCCCTACGCTCTCTCCCCTTCTCTTTCTCCTCTTCCACCACTTCCCTTCACATATTCACATTTCCTCTTTCATTTTTCTCTCTCTTTCTTCCTGTCTTTTCTTATCCATCTCCCCCCTCCCTACCGCTTAAACTTTCCCCTCCCTACCCATCTCCTCCCCTCCCTCGACCCCTCCCCTCCCTCTCCTTCTCTCCAGGTAATGAGAGGGTGAGGCAGGTAAGGTGGAGGAAAGTAGGCATCATCTCTCCTCCACTGCCCACTCCTGCCCACAATTTGCCTCCCATTAGGCGGAGGAGATTACGGGAGAGAGAGAGAGAGAGAGAGAGAGAGAGAGAGAGAGAGAGAGAGAGAGAGAGAGAGAGAGAGAGAGAGAGAGAGAGAGAGAGAGAGAGAGAGACGTACATACATATATACATACATACATACATACGGAGGAGATTACGAGAGAGAGAGAGAGAGAGAGAGAGAGAGAGAGAGAGAGAGAGAGAGAGAGAGAGAGAGAGAGAGAGAGAGAGAGAGAGAGAGAGAGAGAGACGTACATACATGTATACATACATACATAAAGGACTCGGACAAACAAACAGAAAAACAAACAGACAGACAGACAGACAGAATCATCAAATACTTCCCCCCAAAAAATACTATAAAGAAATACCAAAGACAAAAAAAAAAGAACGAGGATTGACCATTAGGCAAAAAATAGCAAAAACAAAAACAAAGAAAACACCCAAAAAATCCCACGAAACTAAAATATATGTAAAAGAAACCGAAGGAAAAAAAGAAAAAAAAAGAAGAAAAGAGAAAATTGAGAAATAATAACAAACGGTGGTAAATGAGAGAGTATGATGATGATAGTGATGATGGAGGTGGATGAAGACGAGTAAGAGAAGGAGGAAGAGTAGGACGAGGAGGAGGAGGAGGAGGAGGAGGCAGAGGACGATGGGGGAGAAGGGGAGAGGAGGTAGGAGAAAAAAAAAGAATAGGAAAAGAAAGAGGAGGAAGATACACCTGCATAAAACACCTTCAAATTACACCTTTTCTGCTTACCTGGGATATGGGCACAAATTATTGGGTGGAGGTGAGGTGAGGTGATGGAGATGAATGGAGGGGAGGACGGGCGTAAGTGGGGCAGGAGGGGGAAGAGAGGGGGTCGAGGGTGATGATGATGGGGAGGGGGGTCAAAGGGTCATAAGAGGTCAGAAGGGTCAAAGTTCACGATAAAGAGAGATTCATAGGGAAAGTTTGGGCAGTGAACATAATATTTAAAGACTTGAAGCTTGGCCATAAAAGTACAGCTGGTTAGGGAGACAGAGAGATAGAGATAAAGAGAACGATAGGGAGGAAAGGGGTGGTACAAAGACAGAGGAAGATAGGGAAGAAAGAGCTAGAGAAATAAAGAGAATAATAGGGAAGAAAAGGGCAGAGAACTTGAAACTTGGCAATAGAAGTTCAGTTGGTTAGAAAGAGAGACAGGGAGAGAAAGAAAGGGGGAAGAGGTAGAGGGCAAGAAAGGTGAAGATAGGCAAAGAAAGAGACTAAGAGGAATGGAAAAGAGGAGGGAGAGAGAGAGAGAGAGAGAGAGAGAGAGAGAGAGAGAGAGAGAGAGAGAGAGAGAGAGAGAGAGAGAGAGAGAGAGAGAGAGAGAGAGAGAGAGTTACTACTACTACTACTACTACTACTACTACTACCACCACTACTACTACTACTACTACTACTACTACTACTACTACTACTACTACTACTACTACTACTATTACTACTTCTCCTAATACTACTACTACTAACCCCCCCCCCCCCCCATCACCACCACCATTATCTCCAGTAGTATTGTTTTTCCACTTAAATGCAAAGATCCTTCCCTTCCATTAGACAGATTGATTACCATTACGACTCGGTTCCCGCCCATTAGCCCATTTTGTCCCCCATTACAATATTTACTTTTCATTAAACTCACCTCTCAGAAAGGGAAGGAAGGGCGGGAGAGATGGAGAGAGAGAGGAAGATGCTGCCGAATGACCACGACTGACGAGAGAGACAGAGGTGGAGGTAGGGAGAGAGAGAGAGAGAGAGAGAGAGAGAGAGAGAGAGAGAGAGAGAGAGAGAGAGAGAGAGAGAGAGAGAGAGAGAGAGAGAGAGAGAGAGAGAGAGAGAGAGAGTTACATAAGATAATTTTTACGCAACTAATTAGACTCTCTCAAACACACACACACACACACACACACACACACACACACACACACACACACACACATACCGCTCTTGTAGCTCAGTGGTAAGAGCGCTGCGCTGCCAAGCTTCGCGGTGTGGAAGGCGGAGGTTCGAGCCCTGCTGAGGCTCGGGATTTTTTTCACTGACAGAGAAGCGGTTACTAAACTGATTAATATTATTATTATTATTATTATTATTATTATTATTATTATTATTATTATTATTATAACACTCATCGCTCCGTAGTGCAATCGGTTAGAGCGCTGCGCTGCCGGGCTTCACAGCCTGACAGAGCGGCGGTTCGAGCCCACTCAGGCCAAATTCTTTCCGTTGACTAGGAGTGGTTACTGCCCCCCATTGAGCAGGGGGATGGGATGTGCGGTGTGTGAGGTCCTGGCAGTACCCAGAGATCGACTAAAAAAAAAAGAGCACTTGCTCATTTCGGAAGGGTACCTGCTGGCGATTACGAGTCCATCTCGTGATCAGGCCGTGGTGAATTGCATACACACACACACACACACACACACACACACACACACACACACACACACACACACACACACACACTTTCCTCCTATAGCTCCCTCAAATATCTCTACACGACCTTCCCTCTCCCTCTCTCTTCCTCCCTCTTTCTTCCTGCCCTCCCTTGATACAGAATAGGAGGACGACGGAATGGAGGGAGGGAAAGAGGAAGGGAGGGAGGAGGGAGAACTATACTGCTGAAAGAGGGAAAGCGAGAAAGACAGAGAGAGAGGGGGAGAGGGAGAGAGGGAGAAATAAGGAAGAAAGGAAGAGAGGGAGGAGAGGATTGAGGAAGAAACAAAAATAAATAGAAGAGAGAAAGATACAGAGAAAGGAATGAGGGAGGGAGGGAAAGGATGAAGAGAGAGAGAGGGAGGGAGGGAGGAGAGAGAGGGAGGGGAGACTAACCTACTTAGTTACGGTCCCAACAAGATCACAAATATTGGTTACCCAGAAACCGTTCGAGTGTGAGAGAGAAAGGGGGGGGAGAGAGAAAGGGGGGAGGTGGAGGGAAAGGGAGAGGGTTGAGATGAGGAGGAGGATGTGGATGGGAGGTGGAGGGAGGGGGGAAGAAGAAGAACGAGAAAACGAAAAAACGAAGGTGTGTGTGTGTGTGTGTGTGTGTGTGTGTGTGTGAGAGAGAGAGAGAGAGAGAGAGAGAGAGAGAGAGAGAGAGAGAGAGAGAGAGAGAGAGAGAGAGAGAGAGAGAGAGAGAGAGAGAGAGAGAGAGAGAGAGAGAGAATCAGAAAACAAACACACAGACAGACACACAAACTATCTAAACACGAACCATCTCAACAGAACAGAAAGTCGATGGAAAAACTAATTATTTGGGAATTAGCGAAACGGCGAGAGGCAAAAGTTGTCTAATTGATGGAAGTTATTCATCTTTGACAACCACGAGAGAGAGAGAGAGAGAGAGAGAGAGAGAGAGAGAGAGAGAGAGAGAGAGAGAGAGAGAGAGAGAGAGAGAGAGAGAGAGAGAGAGAAGGGGGGTAGGGGATAGGGAGGGGCGTGGGCGTGACAAACGGGAGTCATATTTCATTAAGTCTTGAGTCCTTCCCGCCATGTTGATTTCCTTCCAATAGATTCTTCCCTTTTTCTTCTTCTCCTCCTCCTCCTCCTCCTCCTCCTCCTCCTCCTCCTCCTCCTCCTCCTTCATCTCCTGGTCTTTCGTCTTCGTCCTCCTCCTTTCTCCTCTTGCTCCAGTACCTCTTCCTCCTCCTCCTCTTTTTTCTTCTTCGTTTTCTTCTTCTAAACTATTTTCCTTTTTCATCTTCTTTATCTTCTTTTCACTGCTCTTTCTTCAATCCCTTTCTTTCTTCTTCCTGTTTTTGTTTTTGTTCGTCTTTTTCTTCTTCTTTCTCTTCATCTCTAATACATTCTTCACAATTCCCTTTTTTTACTTTCCTCTACCCTTTTTTTTTCTCCTGCGCTCACCTTCATCTCTCCCTCTTCCTCTTTTCTCCATTTTTTCTCTTCCTTTCCTCTCCTTCTTCCATCGTTCTCATGTTTAACGATTCAGTTTGTCTTCATCAATTTCTATCAGCACTTTTTCTTCATCCACTTCTCCCTGTCTTCTCCTTACCCTCCTCTTCTTCCTCCTCCTTACCCTTCTCTTCCTCCTCCTTAACTCACTCGTCTTCCTACTTCTCCTACTTTTCTTTCTTCCCTTCTCATTCTATACTTCTTCCTACTCATTTTTATCTGTCTTATTTTAACCTCCCATCAGCCTCTTCCTACTTATTTTCTTCTTTCTCTTCCCTCTGCTACCTTGTCTTCCTACCTCTCCTACTTCTCTTTAACAACCGCGGCCTTTCTCTTCTCATTCTCTACTTCTTCTTCCTACTTACTCTCGTCTTTGTCTAACTTAAGCCTCCCATCAGCCTCTATCTACATATTTTCTTCTTTCTGTTCCTCCTGCTACTTATGCTTCTCCTCTCCAAGCTTCCTCTCTTAGTAGAAAATATAGGAAATAATAAAGAAAAGA
>NC_066526.1:17419641-17474641 GCF_024679095.1 Eriocheir sinensis | reverse complement strand
GTAATTAGCGTGTTTTGGTACCTGGAGGAGACGAGGAGGGAGAGAGGTAGGGAGGGAAGCAGGGAGGAAAGGAGGGGAGGAGATGGAGGGTGCATATGAAGCGAGGGAGGGAAGGAGAGAGGGGAAGGCAGGATACAATGGGTTGAAAGATGAACTAGAAATTGGATTTATCTTCAGGTGCATAAAAGAGGTTATATTTACGGCGTGGATGCGGGAATGAAGACAAGGAAGGAAGACGTGTATGAGTGAATGTATGTATGTATATGTATGGATGTATGCGGTATGATAAGCAAAAAAAGGTATACTTAGATAGACAGCCAAACAAGTAAACAGGCGGAATCACTCTCCCACACGGAACAAACATATAGATTAGTTTTATTTATAAAGAAACATGTACGCATTGAGCTTAACATACAGTCACACACACACACACACACACACACACACACACACACACACGATCCCCCTCCCACACACACTCCATCCCCCCCACCCCTCCCGCAACCACCCCCCATCCTCCCCACAAACGCACGCACCAAACGGGAGGAAGACGTTTTTCAGGGACGTATGAGCGGGTGGAAATAAGGAGACGGAGCGCAGAATAAACAGGAGGCAGAGAGGCGGTGATCGGGGGAAGAAACGTTCGCTCCATTTGCCGATTTTCACTGTGACTGGGTTGTGTTTTACGGCGTGTGTGTGTGTGTGTATGTGTGTGTGTGTGTGTGTGTGTGTGTGTGTGAGTGTGTGTGTGTGTGTTAAGATGGTGAAATTTATAAGACTTTCCTTCATGAATATATAGAAAAAAGTGAAATAAATAGAGATAACAACAACAACAACAACAACAACAACAACAACATAATAGTAATAATAATAATAATAATGATAATAATAATAACAATAACAATAATAATGAAAATAATAAAGATATCAACAAGACAAGAGTAAAGAACACGGAAGAGGAATGACGCCAAACACAGCTGAACTTAACATGACTTTTAAAGCAGTATTTGTGAGTGCAGTCGAGGCAAGAAAAAGAGGAGGAGGAGGAGGAGGAGGAGGTGGGGGGGAGGAGAAACGGATGAGTATTAGGTAGAAGATACACACACACACACACACACACACACACACACACACACACACACACACACACACACACACACACACACACACACAGGGGCTTTGGTGTTCTACAAAGGAGCGGTACACAATGGCCCCTTGTGGAACGCTGCCCGTGAACTCGAAACTTTCATCCGAGGGAAGGATTACGTTGTGTGTGGCGATCTGAAGGTGTGTGTGTGTACGTGTGTGTGTGTGTGTGTGTGTGTGTGTGTGTGTGTGTGTGTGTGTGTACTCTCTCGGTAAACTTACTCTCTCCGTTTATTGTTTTATCCGACAACAACTTTTAATCTTTTTTTACGGTATATTGCATTCCCTGTTTGCTGTCGCCCATATGAACGTTTTTACCTTCCTGCTATTAACGTTTGCACTTCGCTCTATTAACGCTTTCACTTTTCTCCAATACCGTTTGAACTTCTACCTACTAACGTTTGTACTTCTCGTCATAAACGTTTACACTTGTCTCTACCAACGCAGCTTCCTTAAATCAACGTTTGCACTTTTCTCTATTAAAGTTTCCATTTCCCTTTGTAAACATTTCCAAGTCTTTCTATTAACGCTTCCTATTTCTTCTGTATTAAACGTCTCCACTTCTTTCAATTAATATTTATACCTCCCTCGATCAACATTTTCCCTTTTATTTACGTTTGCACTCCTCATCTATTAAACCTTTTCACTTTCACTATCATCACTTTTTTCCTATATGACGAGAACCATGACCACCAACACTGCACAGGATTCACAACATGATTAGCCACCACTACCACCACCACCACCATCACTACCACTATAACCATCCTCACCATTGCCATCTATAATCACCCTTTGCATTTTACCACCAGCACTAAACCAAAATTCTTCACCGGTCACCATCATCATCACTGCCATCACTACCACTTCAATCAACACCATCATCACCATTTTTTGTCAATATCGCATAGCACCAGTCAATATAACCTCTCTCATTACCATTACTACCTCAATGGTCAGTCAACACCATCACTAGCAAAAGGAGCTCATAACAAAACAATTCACCTCCTTGGGTTCTTTTTAAAAGCAGCGAGTAGTGGGCTTTTCTTTATTATTGTTTCCTTTTTTTGTGCCCTTGAGCTGTCTCCTTTGTTGTAAAAAAAAAAAAAACACTATCACCACCACCCTCAGTCCTCACCATCAGGCACCACCAACAATTATCATCACCTCCAACGTCATCATTAGTGAACTCAAATCACCACTAATATTACACTGAACTAATAACATCGCACAATACTCCTACCACCATCATCACCATCAGTCACCACCCTCCCCACACCTACCACTATCAGAATACCTGGTGCGTGGGATCACCTGTGTGCGGGGGCAGGTGAGAGAACCTTAATTAGCGGCGTGTTGTATTTCTTTAATCATCTCGTAATTTTAAGAAGAGTCGCCCTAAAATACCGTGCAAGTTTTAATGACAATGACTCGTGAAAACTGAGAGGCCAAAAAAATGGTGATCTCTGCTTCGCCTTAAAAAAAAAAACGGGAGGCGAGAAATTAAATAAAGGAAAAACTAAATGATCTTGCACATACGAGTACACACATACATACATCGATTCTAACATAAATTCATATATACAAACACGAACATACACACACACACACACACACACACACACACACACACACACACACACACACACACACACACACACACACACACACACACTATTTCGAATTGCAGACACGAAAGACCTTTTTCGTGTACGCAGAGAGAAAAAAACAGACAGACTGATAGATAGAGGTGATTACGAAGAAGAGAGAGAGAGAGAGAGAGAGAGAGAGAGAGAGAGAGAGAGAGAGAGAGAGAGAGAGAGAGAGAGAGAGAGAGAGAGAGAGTTTGGAGGATGAAATATTAATAAACAGCGTGTTAAGGTATAATGTTCAGGTGAGATGGAGGCAAAGGTGTGCGTGCGCGTGCGTATGTGCGTGCGTGCATGCGTGCTTGCGTGTGTAATAATAATAATAACAATAATAATAATAATAATAATAATAATAATAATAATAATAATAATAATAATAATAATAATAATAATAATAATAATAATAATAATAATAATAATAATAATAATAACCCTTCTTCTCCTCTGCCTTCCCTCTCTCACCCTCCCCTCTTTCTCACTGGCTCTCTCTCCCTCTTTCCCACTCCAGCATCCCTCCCTCTTCTCTGTCTTGCCTCCCTCTTCCCCCAATCCCTTAGTAAAGTCTTAGGGGCGCATCTCGCGTGACTATCAGGGTTAAATCCTCAAATTACGTCTTGAGATTTGTAGCTAATGCCAAGTGGGGATTAAATCAGTCTTATATCATAGCGGGGAGGGGGAGGAGAGGGGGAGAGGGAGGAAGAGAAGAGAGAGGGAAGGAGAAGAGGATACTGTCCCTCATCTACCCAAGGAAGACATAGAAGAAGAGTGAGAAGGAGAGAATATTGTCCCTCGTCTAGCAAAGGAAGAGACAGAAGAGAGGAAAGAGAAAGGGTTGGAGGGATAGAGACGCAGAGGAAAAGAAAGGGAGGGAGAGAAGGAAAGGAAAGACAGAGAGAGGACGGAAGGAAAAAAAGGGAAATAGTGTCTCTAAATTGGCCGTTAAAATGAGGAAAAAAGGAATAGGGGAGAAAAACGCTGAAGGTAAGGAGGGAGGTTCTTAGAGAGGAGATAAAAAAAATGTTTAGGAATCAGGTCACGGAGTTTATAGAATACATGGAAAAGAAACGCGTGAAGCAACTTGTTTTAATCTACGAGAAAGGACACACCCGGTCACCCACACCCACCCACACACACATACACACGGGAACAAACACACACACCACCTACACAAGTCTTAGCATAGGAGGAGGAGGAGGAGGAGGAGGAAGAGGAGCAAGAGGAGAAGGGGGAGGGCAACAGAAGAAAACAATTAGCTGGCGGCACCGAGGAAGGAAGGAAGGAAGGAAACAAATGAGGGTCGGCATGCGCACTGGAGGACGGCCCGTGGGAACCTGCCTCGTGTCTCTGCCATAAGCCCAGAGCCCGGTTTTTACTAATGGTTTTAACGGCGGCGAGGAGAGGGAGGCAAAGGGGCGATAAACGGAGGTAATTGTTCCCTCCTCGTCTGTCCCGGGAGAGAGACGCAAAGAGCCGAAAGGAGCCGAAAGGAGCGTCGGCTTCGGAAATCGAATACAGAGATGAACTGCAGCCGAGCACGAAGCCTCCACCACGCCAGGCCAGGGTTGTTTATGGTGGTGTGAGAGAGAGAGAGAGAGAGAGAGAGAGAGAGAGCGGGGGACAGGGGTTACATAATTAAATACCTTCCCTTTTATTCACACAGTCACGCCTCTACGCTCGCCCAAAGACGTTTTCATCCTCGCCTTCCTCACACCCTCGCCGCCTGTGTGAAGGTAGGCGGCAGCGCATCCCAGGTGTGCTTAGGACAGGTGAAAAATAAGTACCTGGGCTGAGGGGTGAAGCAAAGGTACACACACAGACAGACACTCACACACACATAAACTCGACTCCAAGTAAGAAAAATAGCAAGAAAAACGACTCTGTAAATACCTTTCAACACATTTAGGCTTTCACAGGTAAAGAAAAGTATGTTAGATAAGGTAAGAAAGGTCAGAAAAGGTGATGAAAGGTGTCTACGTCATCAGCGGCGTCTACAGGTAACAGGTACGTGCCCACAGGTGTCGCCCACAGGTGTTTCAAACGTGTCTTTCTCGCAGGTGATTTTTTTTCTCTCTCGCAGGTGTCTTTTCCATTTTCTGGTCTTCAAGGGTCACTCAGTTGTTTCCATTTTCGCCGCCTTTACCTGAGCGACGCAACCACCACCACCACCACCACCACTACCACAACTGCTACTACTATTGCATCCACCACCATCACCTCTATCACTACCTCTTTCCAATGACGAGTTGACCCACACAAACACTCTCTCTCTCTCTCTCTTATACACACAAACAAACAAAAACACTAACACTCACATAAGCACACATTTAATTCATCCTTCTAGTCTCCCAGTCTGTATTATTATTATTCTCACTCTTTTCATTTTTCATATATCCATTTATCTCTATTCTATCCTTCTCCACTTTCTCTCCCTTCTACCTCTCCTTCCCTTCCTCCACATCTCCCGTTTCTCTCCACCTTAACTTATTCTCCCTCCCGTGTTCGGTTTCATCTGTTCCTCCCTCCCTTCTCTCCCTTCTCTCCCCTCCGTCTCAGCTTTCTCTTACCTCTCAATCTCCTCTCCCTTGCGTATTTCCACTCCCCGTTCCTCCTCTTCCTCCCCTTCCCTCCTCTCCCCTCCCCTTCCCTTCCCTCCCCTTCCCTTCTCTGAATCTGCATTGCTCCACCATCCACTTCTCAGCTCCTTTTCCCTTTAGTCTTTCCTTCCTTTACCTTTCCTTCCTTCTGTTCCTTTTTCTACTTTCCCTTCTCTATCTCTCTCTATCTTTCCTCAACTTTCCTTTTAGCTCTTTCTTCCTCTCTCTCTCTTCCTCCTTCTTTTTTTTTTTTTTTATATTTCCTCCCTTTCCTTTTACTTATCAGTTCATTCTCTTTTCATAGCTTTTCCTTACTTTCCTTTCCTTTCCTTTTCTCTGTTCTAACCCTTCCCTTTCCTTGCCATCATCCCCCATCATTCTCGTTGCTTTCCTTTCATTTTCTCTCCTTTTCTTTCCTTTCGTCACCCTTTCCTTTCCTTCCCAACACATCCCTTCCTTTCCCTTTCTTCCCGTTCCGCGCCTTCCCTTCCCGTCCCGCGTCATTCCTTCCCGTCCCGTGTCTTCCCTTCTTCCTCCTCCCCGCAAGACCCCCTCCACCTCCGCCGCCGCCGTCCACCCCTTCGAGAACAACCACGTAAGCTGGAGTGAAGGGAAGGATCACCGCCCTAGCTAAGAGATTATCCGTAAGCTTCCCTCCACAGCCACACCTTTCACCGCCTTGCAGATGCTCCTCGTCTTGATATCTCTTGCATTCTGGGCCCTGGTGAAAGATCCGAGTACTCCTTCAGGTAAACGTGGGAGGGAGGAAAGGAGGGAGAGAAAGAGGGAGGGAGGATGCAAAGAAGGATATGGAAGAAGAAAGGTAAAATTTGTGTTCCTCATCCTTACCCTCCTTCTCTTCTTCCTCCTCCTCCTTCTCCTCCTCCGCCTCCTCCTCTTCCTTCTTCTACTGCTACTACTATTACAATTACAGAGAGAGAGAGAGAGAGAGAGAGAGAGAGAGAGAGAGAGAGAGAGAGAGAGAGAGAGAGAGAGAGAGAGAGAGAGAGAGAAAGGGGGTCCATGTGTCTAGTAAATGTTTAAGTTTGTGTTGAGTTAATTACCCGCATCATTGATATATTATTGCCAGCCGCTTAAAGGTGTGTGTGTGTGTGTGTGTGTGTGTGTGTGTGTGTGTGTGTGTGTGTGTTTTCTTTACTCACATCCTCTCTCTCTCTCTCTCTCTCTCTCTCTCTCTCTCTCTCTCTCTCTCTCTCTCTCTCTCTCTCTCTCTCTCTCTCTCTCTCCCAGTGCTGTCATCGTAATTTTCCCTCTCACATCCCTCCCACTCCCCTCCCTCTCACAAACTTAAATCCCACTCGCATCCAAACCCAGTCTCCCCTTTCTTTCCTCCCTCCTCCTCGCAGCCGCCTAAGTCCCTCCGTGTTTCCTCCGGCGCAGAAATGGGAGGGAGAGAAAAATGTGGAGCGACCCAAGTTTAGCCATAGCGAACTTCTAGCTGCTAAGATCCTACTGAGGGTGGAAATGGCAGTGGTGACTCTGGGCTTTGTTCCTAGTGAGGCTGAGTACATGAAGAGGGGAGGCAGGGAGGGGAGACTGTGAGGGTGTTTGGGAAAGGTGGTAAGGGGGAAGGAAGGGGAAAGGGAATGGGGTAAGGGAGAGAGGGGGTGCAGGGGGTGCTTAGGAAGGAAGGTGAGGAATAGTGGTGAGGATGGGGAGAAGGGAGGGAGAGGAGGAGAGGGGGTTTACGAAGGGAAGTGAGGAAGGGAGGAAGGGAGAAGGGGACAAAGATGGGTTAGGGTAAAAGGGACGGAGTTAGTGTGAGCGGGGGAGGGAGTTTGAGGTAAGAGAGAGCGGGAAAGATATTAAGAAAGATAGACAGACAGAGACATACATAGATAGAGAGACAGAGAGATACAGACATAAAAACAGACAGATCAACAAAATAAAGGTATGAATAGACCGTGACAGAATGACAAACAGAGGTAGACAAATATTGGACAGCGAAATAGCAGACACATGTAGACAGAGAGAAAGACGGACAAACAGAGAGGCACTGAAGCAGAAAACAAATAAACGATTAGATAAACACAAACCAGAATGACAGCAAAATTCGTACATAGGAAAATATTATCAGCAAAGAAAAAACGAGAAACAAAAGATGGTACAGAGGAAAGTCTCATCTCTGCGCCAAAAAAAAAAAAAAGGAAAAAGCTACAATCACAATCATTTAAAAAAACAACAACACAGTGACCAACCCGGAACTGTTATTGTCGCTGTTCTTGGCTCGTGTTTCAGGGGGTAAGTGCGAAAAGTTTCCTCCGCACCGACCGACCCGCAACGACGTAATTGAGAGTAAACGAAACATTATGAACAACGACGTGGTTATGGCCGCACCTTTCGCCGCCCTTCTGTTGTATTATTTTTGGCCGGGGAAACTTTTTTTTAGATCTCACTTTTATACGAAACATTATGAACAGCGGTGTGTGTGTGTATGTGTGTAACTGCTTTTTCTCTTTCCTCCTATAGTTCTTTTCGATTTTATTTCATTCATAACACAAAATAGTGAGTTCTTGCTATCCTCGCGTGAAGCTGCATTTTCTCTTTCCTTCAACAGATATTTTCCCATTTCCTTTATCGTGATACAGGCGAGTGAGTCTTATAGCATCCTCGCCATGATACACTAGAATGCAATAGGCGATTTTCTAAGCAAGCACACACGAAAAAGAATCCCCCAATGAAAGGCTAAGACGAGACGTGGTTGTGGTTATCATTTGAGGCCTCTGTCTTGGTTGCATAGGCTGCGTACCGGATCTGTGGAAGCGGCGATCCCAGACGTGGGTGTGTCTGATGTGAAGGTGATGAATAGTGCCGGGGCTAACACGCTGACCTGAGGAACGATGCTGCTTGGTGCCTCGACGTTCAGCTCCGGATCTTCATACATAGATCGCGGGGATAACGTCAGGCGACATCCATTACTTTATTGAAGGGAAAGTGAATGTTAAACAGATCAACAAGTACACGATTAGAGTAGAATAAAATAAAGAAATAACGTAAACGAAGTACAAGCATCTAGATCGCGGGGGTAACGGCAGGTGGTACATATTAATTAACTGAAGAAAAGGTGAATGAAATGCTAAACAAATCAACAAATACACGATTGAAGTAAAAGAAAATAAAGAAATACAAGTTTAGAAAATATAAATATAACGTAAACGCAGCAAAAGTATCTAGACAGCGAGGACAACGTCAGGCGATACCCATTAACTAACTGAAGAAAAGGTGAATGCCATGCCGAGCTACTCGTAATAAAAAAAAAAACGATTGCAGTAAAAGGAAATAAAGAAATATAAGTCTAGAAAATATACACACAAAATAAACGCACTACAACATGAAATTCCCTATAAAAAAAAGAGCAAGTGGCGCGCGGATATACACTAATAAATAACAAAAAGTAAAAAAATATTTAATCTACATAGGCTGAAAAAAAAATCCTGTGCGCTCAACATCTAAAAGGTTATTTTCACCGCGGAATGTCATTATTAAAAACAAAATATTGGCGGCTGTAAAATGTGTGAGGGTTTTGCTGCAATCTTTTGATGTGTCGGTTTGCGAAGTTGAATGCGTACACTGCCAGACCGAGGGGATGGATGTAATATTAGCCTATGGTGGCGTGGTGGTGGTGGAGGTAGTGGTGGTGGTGGAGGTGGGGGTGGTGGTGGAGGTGGGGATAGTGGTGGTGGTATTGCTCTCTCTCTCTCTCTCTCTCTCTCTCTCTCTCTCTCTCTCTCTCTCTCTCTCTTCAGTGTCATTGCATTTCCCCACTTTCTCTTGCATCATCCTTGCTTTCATGTAACTCATCATCTCTCTCTCTCTCTCTCTCTCTCTCTCTCTCTCTCTCTCTCTCTCTCTCTCTCTCTCTCTCTCTCTCTCTCCCAGTCCAGGTCCTTCAGTCTCTTTATCTCTTTCTCTGAGTCAATCTGTCTCGGCGCAATTATTAAGAGATCCAAATTTTGAGTTCGTGAAGGGAAGACAAACAGTGACGGTGGTTCATAATTGGCTGCCTACGAGTCTCCGAGGACCAATGGCAGCACGGGACGGGGACAAGCGGGTCAGGGACGGGCCGTGATTGGCGGAGCGGGGCCCGGACGTTGGGTGTTATTAGCCAATCATCCGGGACGCTGAGCACACTTGTTTTATACGCCACATTACGTCTGGATGCTCGGCTCCGCTCCGTGTGTCCGTCTGTCCGTCCGTCCGTCCGCCCATCATGAGCCTCATTTCTACATTCATAATGCGGCACGTTGCTGGCGAGGACTCGGTGGCCACGCATGACTGGGTACTCGATATTTGGCGGTACTCGCTCGTGAGATGTCTATACAGTCGCGCAGACGCACACACACACGTACACACACACACACACACACACACACACACACACACACACACACACACACACACACACACACACACACAAGACACGCATTTCAGTACGTTTCGTTTGAATAATATAATATGTAAGTGTGAAACCCCTAGTTTTATACATACAAACAAACATACATCTGCCTATTTACATATTTACTTACCTACATACATACATACGCACATGGAAATACAGAACTACTCAGATGCGCAAAAAAAGTTCACACACACACACACACACACACACACACACACACACACACACACACACACACACACAAGGAGGTAACACAGGTCAATACAACACACATATGAACACGCTTCTGATACATTTTTTTTATGCAACAATACAGACGCGCGTTTTGTCCGATGAAAATCTGGCCGGAGGGTGAGAATATTGCTAAGTCAGGAGGGAAACGAGTGCTTTTGATGTTATATTTCACGTTAGACTTAAATCGCTTCCACTTCTTTGAGCCATTGAATTTTGATGACGGCAGACTTGACAACTGACGCAACAAGGTGGGAAGCGAAGTAAAAATGAGTACAATTAATGCCTGTGATTTAATGGCTAGGCTAATGATATAATGTGAATAACTCATGATGTGTGCAACTTCCATTCTCAGTGTATTACGTGACATTTCAAGAAATATGTGTTATTGAGAAAATAGTGTGAGGTAATATTTGAAAAGATATACGATGAGTGATGCAAATATCGAATGTGTCTTAGTTTGGCGGGATATAACTTTAGTAGAATGTTGTTCATATGGCGGTAGGTAATATTATATACGATTAATAAACTACGTAGATAATTTACACTAGACCTACGCATAAGAAGACTTCAGTTATCCAAGACGTGTAAATGTATTGATGGAATCACAGGGTTCAAGTGTTTATGAGTTAGTGAAATGTGACATACTAGGACCATAGAGTTTTTTGTCCAAGCCTCGCCATTTTCTCTCTCTCTCTCTCTCTCTCTCTCTCTCTCTCTCTCTCCCTGTACACAAAAGACATATGTAAACACGTCTTTGGCAGGAAAAAAGTAAAATCACGTCGGGACTCTGCCAATATCTGAGACGTCATTTGTTCGCTTCACACGGCAATGCCTTCCTTTGTCGCTCCTTTCTCTTGTCTGGCGTCCGTCTATCTATCGCCGTGATCTGTCTGTCTGGCTGGCTGTCTGATTGTATGTGTATATGTCAGTGTGCCTGTCTGTTGAGGATATACAGTTTGGGGCAATGAATTGAAATACTGAAATAAAACTAAGGCAGAGACATAAAACAATGGGAAAAAAGCTTAGGAAGGTGTATGTGTATTCGTCTTATAACAGTAAAATCAATACCAAAAAACACAATACATAACAAGCCTTCAAACTCGAGGAAAGGCATAAACAAGGCGACGAAACGCTGCATTTAAAATAAATAAAAGTGGAAGATGAAGGTATAAAAAAAGAAACACCCCAAAAAATACATAGCAAGACAGAAAAATCAATACATAAAAGTCTTCAAACGAAAGAAAAGGTATACACAGGGCGGCGAAATCCTCCGAATAACCTACAAATAGAGGAAGATATACGACTGGCAAACACTAAAACCAGCGTATCATTTCCTTACAGCTACCAACACTCCTATAGTAAACTTATCCTCAATAGCTAGTCTTCGGCATCGTTCCCTTATAAAAGACATGAATTCTGATGTACAAAAGGAATCCGAACGCACGCTGATTAAGGGGTTCTGTATCTATAGCCGAAGGGAAAGAACGATCAGGTATGAGAGGAAAGGAAGAAAAAACATCCCTTGCTTCAGAGAGGTAGAAATAGACAGATACAGATAGATAGACGAAGAGAGAGAGAGAGAGAGAGAGAGAGAGAGAGAGAGAGAGAGAGAGAGAGAGAGAGAGAGAGAGAGAGAGAGAGAGAGAGAGAGAGAGAGAGAGAGAGAGAGAGAGAGAGAGAGAGAGAGAGAGAGAGAGAGAGAGAGAGAGAGAGAGAGAGAGAGAGAGAGAGAGAGAGAGAGAGAGAGAGAGAATGCTACTTGACGGAAAAATAGATGCATTACGCTGGCGGGGAGGCAAACACACCTGTGAAAATCAAGGTGAGAGCAAACACAGGCTGAGGCAGATGCATGGGTGAAGGAGAGACGGCGGTGTGTGTGTGTGTGTGTGTGTGTGTGTGTGTGTGTGTGTGTGTGTGTGTGTGTGTGTGAAACAGAATAAAAAATGACAGAGAAAAAAATATACGACAATAAGAGAAATGAGAAAACAGAAGACAGAAGAGAAAAAGAAGGAAAGGGGAAAGGAAATGGAGAGAAAATATAAGACACGAGTGAAGAAAAGATATCTGAAAAAGGTAAGAACACAGAAGATATGTAACTCTACGGGGTCGGCCAACCAGAGTTCACATGCGACATTAAATCTACCTAGGAAACCAGTGGAATTAGGAACCCATTATTTATTGAACATAGATAGCACGTCACGGAACCTATTTATACTTATCGGAAAAATAATTACTAATTCTCTTGAACTTTGAGATAGTTGAAAAATGATCCTTCTTTATTATCTTGATATTTTTTAACATGTTTATATAGGGTCGCATATTTTTTTAAGATTTAGGGGTGAGGTTTATGACCAGATGCCTTTCCTGACATCACGCGGCGGCACTGGGGGTCGAACGGTTTCGCTCCGGCACTTCTCTGTTATGACTGTACGCTCCAACTCACGAGCCTAACGCGCCTTAGATGGGCACCGGGAATCTACCTTCGATTCTTCATCATATTGGAATATGTTTAAACTCATCAGCGTAAAACAAAAAAAAAAGAAATTTAAGTTAACAATAATGATGGTTCTTTAGCTTTGTCCTTCCTAGTCTTTAAAGAGTGAAAATGTATGGTTGCTAAAGAATGTTTTAACACTGGTATATTTTAACAGTTATATGGATTAGTAACGGAGGAAAAGTTAATAATCTTAATATTTTCCAAACAACCTTATTTTATGATGCTGAAACAAGTAAAAGATATAATGATATTTACCTTTTGCCTTCGCTCCATCTGAACCCTGAAATACGAGAAAAATGATGACTGTTAAAACGGGAACAAGAGCAATAAATTCATAAGATTAACATTCACAATATTCCCCTTTACTTCTACCTGTAATTAACGTGTAAACCTGCAGCATTATCCGTTATTACCTTCGAAAAAGAAAACGCGTAGAAAACACCAGTTATTAAGAAAGGAACAAGAGTAATTTGCTGTGACGGTCACGGTATACAGTTATTTTTGCCCGGCGCACCTGTAATTAACCCCTCAAGTGCCTGGTACCTGCCGCCGCTCCATTAGACGCAAGACAAAGTGGCGTACGGGAGTACCTGCGTGAGTGGCCAGGTGAGTAATCCGGCTTAAAACGGAACTTCATCATGCATTCCTCTATTTGCATTATTTATTGTTATTGAAGGGAACGAGACTAGAGGAAGACACGACGACATGCACGGGAAGGATAAGTGAGAAGGAGGGGAGGAGGAGGGATGGAGGAAGAGGAGGAGTGCCAAGAAGAGGAGGAAGAGGAGGAGGAAAGTGAAGAAGAGAAGAAGGAGGAGGAGGAGGAGAACGGGGAGGAGGAGGAGGAGGGTACGGACGGCAGATCACGAAAACTGACGGGCTGATTGAAATAAGATATTGAGAAAGATATATAGATAGTGAGAGAGAGAGAGAGAGAGAGAGAGAGAGAGAGAGAGAGAGAGAGAGAGAGAGAGAGATAACTAGGGTCAGCAAGAAGCATGAATGATAGAGAGGGAGGGAGAGAAGGAAGACACGGAGGAAAAATAAGGAGGAAGTGAGTGAGAGGTAAAGAAATGTGACAGAGAAAAACAGGGAAGAAAGGTGAGAGAAAGGAGAAGGGATAAATGAGGAGATAAAAGGAAAATGGATGAAATAAATGTTGGAAAAGGAGGAATGAAAATGTGCAAGAGGGGTGAAAAGGTGAGGCATGGAGGCTGGAAAGAAGGGGAGGTGAAGGGAAAGGAAGAAATGGAGGAGAAGGGAAAGTGAAGGAACAGCGACAAGATGGGACGAGACGGAGTGAGGAAAGGTAAGGTAAGAGAAGGGAAAAAATGAGACAGGATGGGAAGTAGACATGGTGGAGAGGGATATTTTGGAAAGGCAAGGAAGACAGGGGAAGGGGTAAGACGGGGTGAAAAGGGAGGGAAAAATAAAAGACAGGAGGGAAAGTAAGGTAAGGTAAGGTGGCGAAATGAGACGGGATGGAAAGTAAACAGGAGCAAAGGGAGAATTTGGAAAGGTAGGAAGGTGAGAGGAAGAGGTAGGGAGGAGGAGGGACGGGAGGGAAGCAGGGACGGCAACAGTATGAGACAGAAGGTAAGGTAAGGTAAGATAAGATGACGAGATGAGACGGGATAGAAAGTAGAAAAGACGGAAAGGAAGATTATGTGAGGGTGGGAAGATAAGGGAAGGGCTAGGACGGTTGGGACGGGGGGGAAGGTAAGGTAAGGTAAGGTAAGGTGACGAAATGAGAAGGGATGGGAAGTAGACAGGATGGAAAGGGAGATTTTGGTATGACGGGGTGTAAGGGGATAGGGTAGGACGAGGCGGGACGGTAGGGAAAAACGGAGAGCGAAAGAACGGAAGGGGGAGGGAGGAAAGGTAAGGTAAGATAAGGTGACGAGATGAGACTGGATGGGAAGTAGACAGGTCGGAAAGGTAGATTCTGGGAGGGCAGGAGGGTTAGGAGAAAGGCTAGGACGAAACAGGACAGGAGTTAAGGTAAGGTAAGGTAAAGTAAGGTGACGAGATGAGACTGGATGGGAAGTAGACAGGTCGGAAAGGTAGATTCTGGGAGGGCAGGAGGGTAAGGAGAAGGGGTAGGACGAAACAGGACGAGAGTTAAGGTAAAGTAAGGTAAGGTGACGAGATGACACGAGATTGGAGGTAGACAGGACGGAGAGGGAGATTCTGTGAAGTGAGGGGAATAGGTAGAACGTAGCGGGACGGTCGGGAAGGAGGGACAGCGACAGAACGGGACGGTAGGGAGGGAAGGAGGGTCGGTGATGTGACGAGGGGGCCGGTGAGGGAAGGAGGGAAGGAAGGGCCCCGGGAGGTAGAGTCTTGGTCGGACACACACACTCGTGACTCCTCAGTGTTACTCCACGCGTTGTGGTGGTAGGTTGTCCGGTGAGAGCTCTGCCGCCCCGCCGCCTGCCCCTGCTCACTCACTCCCTCTCGCTCCCTCGCTCTCTCTAGCTCACGGTCGCGCGTATCTCCCTATCTCTGCATACATACACCGTTTCCCCTTGTTCTCTCTCTCTTATCACATTATCTTCCTACGCCCGAGATTTTTTTGTTTTTTGTTCGTCGATCGTGCGCGCGCCCACACACACACACACACACACACACACACACACACACACACACACACACACACACACACACACACACACGAGGGAGCTAAACTCAGAAAACAAACACGCACACGCACAAAAACTAAGCAATTTTCCGTGTGTGTGTGTGTGTGTGTGTGTGTGTGTGTGTGTGTGTGTGTAGGAGATGGAAAAAGTTGACCAGCAGCAGCGAAAGCAACAACAATAACAACAACAACAACAACAGCAACAACAGCCGTCCACGGGAAAGGTTAAAGAAACAAAAGAAACGTTGAAATTCCCAACTTAATCTGTACAGCTGTTGTCTCTTTTCCGTCTGTCTGTCTGTCTGTCTGTAACTGTTTGCCTGTCTTTCTGTCCGAACGCTTATCTATCTAAATGTCTGCCTATTAAGCCCTTCTAATTCTTCCTACCTCTCTGTCTCACTAAATTCATCTGTCTCTGTAATTATGTCTGTCTTTGTGTCTGTCTGTCTGTCTGTCTGTTGCTATATCCATCAGGTAATTATTCTTTTCTTCCCTTCTCATTCTCCTCGTAAGCGCAGTCATTAGGGAAGAGTGAGAGAAAGAGAAGCGAAGAAAGAAAGGAAATATAACTTTTAAACGAGAGGAAGAAGGAAAAAAAAAAACAGTGAGAAGACGCTAGTTATAATAAGAGAAGAAAAAAGAAGGTACGGTGAAAGTTCGCTTCGACGTTTACGGTGGCAGGTGATGTTTGCTCTTTATTTCAAGGTAGATTTATGTTAAGACGTATGGGTATATTTTTTTTATCCTTTGCATGTGTCTTCTAATATCCTTTTTTCCATTTTTTTTTCATTCGTGTCACATTCTGCTTTGGTTTGGGTCTCATAATATTTACAAATCCTTTCAAGTAACGTGATTTATATGCAGATTTTTTTGTTTGTTATATAAGGTTACAGTTCTTCTTCTTCTTCTTCTTTTTCTGCTCTTCAATCTTCATAAGTCTTTTTCAATGTGACTTTATTATCTATATTTTCTGTTTTGGTCGTTAAGTTTCTTCTCGTCATTCTTCCTCCGTTTATTTTCCTTAGTCTTTACGTTTCCTTAATTGATGTTATTTGTACTATTTTTTTTTTTCGCTTTCGTAATAAAACTTGCAATCGCGTGCGAAGATTATGTTTTTTCTATATATTTTTTTTCGAACATTTTTCTCTCAGGTTTACAATTGGTTTTCTTCTCTTTTTCTTTTTTTGCTTACGATATTTATTCTCTCTCTCTCTCTCTCTCTCTCTCTCTCTCTCTCTCGTCCGACATAGTTAATCCTGGCATGTTTTTTTGTTTTCTTTTGCTATTATCTTAACTTTTCGGTATGTTGTCTTTCGCTTTTTTTCCGTTATCTCTTTTATCCCCTTTATCCTCTTTCTTCCTCTCATTGCCTCGCTTTATCCCTTCCTCCTTGTCGTCTCTTATCTTGGGTTCCTTCTCTTCCTTCTCCACCACCACCATCACCTCCTCCTCCTCCTCCTCTTCCTTCTTCCCCGACTTTTCTTCTTCTTCGTCTTATTCTTTTTCCTTCTCCGATTCCTCCCTCTGTCTCCCTCTCATGCTCAATCTTTTTCTCCTTCTCCTTTTTCTCTTCTGTTTCTCCTTCTTCGTTCCCTCTCCCTAAGCTTCTACTTCATCTTCTGCTTTTTTCTTTGCTTTTCTCCAATCTTTTTTTCTCCTCTTCCTCATTATCTCCTTTTCTGCTCTTATCTCAATCTCCTCCTCTTGTTTTTTTTCTACTTTTCCGCAATGACCCACCCTCTTATTTTTTCCATCCTCACCTTCCTCCTCCTCCTCCTCATCTTCCTTCTCCATCTCTCCTTCTATCCCATCATCCAAAGCTTTCTTATTATCCCAAGTTTCTTCATCATTCTTATTCCCTTGTATCTCTCTCTTAGCGCGGAATTCTCAGCGTCTTTTTTTTTTTGGCCTTTTTTCCTTTTTTTTCTCGAGGGTAAGGGAGGCGCCGAGGATGAGGGGGTGAGGGGAGGTTAAGGGGAACAGAAGATTAAGATTATCAGAGAGGGATTAAGTGGTAGAGCCTGTTGGACATTTAGCGCTGTATCAGTTTCGTAGTTTCACAAATGAGGGTCAGAGGATAAGGAGTCTAAGGATAACAGGATCAGGAACAGGGCGTAGGGACGGTGAGGCTCTTAAACATGGTATCAGAAGTCGTTTATTAGCCTTGATGAGTGAGTAACAGATATTAAGGAGTCTATATGATAAATATTATTAGAAGAGGATTAAGAGAGGTTTCAATAGGTTAACGTTAAGAGGATCATGGATGGTTGCTAAGGACGGTGAAGTGTTTATAATTGGTCCCATTAGCGGCTTAGCATATTTAATTGATAAATATTTGAAGTTCAAGAATCTATACGAGTATGAATGATTATAATAGGAATGTCAAGAGAGAGATTCCAGTATGATGATATTACAAGGAATGTTTTATAACGTCCGTGAAATCTTTATAAAGGATATCAGAACCGGTTTAGTGCGTTATATTTTTTAAAACAAGTTAAGGAATATGAGGCCACGCTTGTATAGAGAATATTAAAGGAAGTTCCAATAAGGTTATAGTTTCAGGAATCGGTTAGTAGGTTATTAAGCCTCGGCACAGTGTATCTCAAGCGATTTAGCGATTTTAATTAATGAGGATAAAATTTTAAGGAACTATAATTGGATGCTTATAGGGAGAATATTCAGAGAGGTTCCAATTGCGTGGAGGCTCAGGAATGTGTTATTGGGGCGGCTAGGTCTTTACTGGGCCATGAGGGGCAACGTATTGGTTTAATTAATGAGGATTAGAAGTAAAGTCCATGAAGGTGAGGTCATAAAGGACTATTAAGAGACAGGATCCGTCAGGTAAGAGGATAAAGGACGGGGTATAGGGTCGGTTAAGTCTTTTTAAAGGGTATCAAAACCTACTTATGCGTTTTAATTTCTGAGGATTCAAAATTGTGAAGTCTGGGGGAAATATTATAAAGGAAGTATCAAGAGAGGCTTAAATAGGGTATAAGGATCAGGGATGGGCAATATTGGGGGGTAATCTTTTATGTGGTATCAGAAGCGGTTTAATAGGTTTGACTGACAGGGATGAAAATTGAGGAGTCTAAGAAGGCTTATTATATGGAGATTATTATGTAAGAGAATCCAAGAGCGTTTAAGATCAATACCGAGCCATTTACGAGGTTCAATTAATGCAAATTAGACGAGGAATCAGTGAAGCTTGACGACCAAAGAATTAGCGACTGGGAGAATTGGCGGGTAATAGGTGTATCCAGGTCTACAAGAAGGTTAGTGTAAGAGATTCAGTACTATTTGGAGGGTAAGGAAAAAAAGGTAGGTGGTGTTAAATGGTGTTCATGGTCGACTTAGAAGCAGTTAAGAGAATTAAGTAGTTTATAACGGAGAGGAAGGAAGGATTTTTTGATTTATAGGATTCAGTACTTTGGAAGGTAAGAAGAAAAATCTAAATCATGTTCCAAGGTTTTAATAGCTAATTCAGAAGCAATTTAGAGGATTCAGTGGCGTAAAACTAAAGGAAAAAGACGGGTGCTTGAGAATAGGAGATTCAATACACTAGGAAAGGCAGTTTAGACTCTTCAGTGTAGTTTAAACTGTAAGAAAAAGATTGTTGGTTACGATATAGGCGATTCAGGGCTATATCAAGGGATGTTTCAGGGATCCAACGTAGTTTAGAATGCCACAGATATAGTAGTAGTTATCATATAAGGAATTCAGGGCTTTATAAGGAATAGTTAGAAGGATTCAGTCTAGTTTTTAATGCAAGTCGAGGTTTGACGGTTAGAATATATATTGTTTAGTGCAGGTCAGAGGATCGAATAAGATTTACGTATAAGAGAATGATTAGTGGTTAGAATATAAGGGATTGAGGTATTGTATCACGAGCCAACTAGAATCAGAAAGTCGCTAGAATGTCAGGTCGATATTTGAGGGGGAATAAAGAAAATGACAGGAAGGGACAGGAATAATTCAAGGGAACATAAAGGTCATATGAAAGGTGACGGAGGGGAAAAGATGTAATGGAAGAGTGAAAAATGTCAGAAAAAGGTCAGTGATATATTGTAGAGGCTAGACTCTTAAAGTAAGTCCGCGGGGAGAGAAAAAATACAGTGACGGAAAGTGAGACGCAGAGGAAAAAGGGGAGGAAGTAACAAGGAAATAAGGGAAGGGAAGCTTAAAGGAACAAATAAAAAAAAAACCGCATTATACAGAGAAAACGCATGAAAAAAAAAGTTAACGAAATATTGAGGAATTAAAAAACGGAAAGACGAATGTGATTAAAAAAAACACAAATAAAGGAGGGAAAGGAAGAACCAGGAAGGAAAAACAAAAGATTATCGGAAGGAAAGAGAAAAAAAAGTTAAAAAAAAGTCCTAACAAAACTCCTTCAACAAGTGTAGAGTTAAAAAACGTGAAGGAGGGAGAAAAATAAAACAAACCTCAAGGGAAGAAAGAATAAAAAAGAAAAAGGAAAAGGTTAAGAAATGAGAGATGTTCCAAAGGTCGGTAGCGGCTCTTGGGTTGGGAAAGGTGACAGGAGGTGAGGGAGAGGCGCTGCATAGATGATACGAGGTTAGAGGCAGGTGAGCGAGGAACGGACAGGTAGAGAGAGGGATGCTGGAGAGGTCTCGGGTGTGCGGGAGATGCTGAGGGATGCTGAGGGATCCTGAAGAGGTTTGGGTGTGCGGAAGATGCTGAGGGATGCTGAAGGAGATGCTGAGGGGTGCTGAAGAGGTTTGGGTGTGCGGGAGATGCTGATGGATACTGAGGAGGCTTGGGATGTACAGGAGATGAGAAAATTGGGGCTCGGAAGGAAAGAAACGGAGAGACAGAGGTAAGGAAAGATGGGAATGAGAGAAAGGAAGGAAGGAGAAAAGAACTGAAGTAGGAAAGTATCGGAAGTAGGAATGGTCGGTAGAGTGAAGGGTGAAGGGTATGAAGGGTGAATTAGGAAGTCTCGGAGGTAAGGATGAAGAAGGGAGGAAAATGGAGGTAAGGAAGGTATGGAGGAAGGATGGGAGATGTTGAGAGAATGAAAGGAAGGAAGTAGAATAAAAGAAAGGGACGATGGAGGTAAGATAGGAATGCAGATGAAAGAAGGAGATAATATAGGAGATAAGTAAACAGAAAAAAGGCAAATGGAGGTAATGAGAAGACGAAGAAGCGGAGGGAAGGACGATGAACGAAGGCTGAAAGAGAAAGAAAAGGACAAGGAAAGAGAGAAGGGAAGATCAAGGAGGCAAACAGTACATGAGGAGAGGAGGGAGAAAGTGGGAGGTAAGGAGGGAATGAAGGAGAGGAAGATAAAATGAGTGAAAAAAATAGAGTAAGGGAGAGAGAAGATAAGAATGGGAGAGAGGAGTAGGGTAAGGGAGGGAAGGGAGGAGAAGGGGGGTAGGGGGGAGGACCCAAAACCCCTCTTCAGGAAGCCGGCGGTAAACCATCTCGTTGGCCACCCGTTGTCTCCTTCCTCCCTCACAAACCCTCTTTTAGTGTTCCTTTTCTCCCACCCTCCCTCTCCCTTCCTCCCTCCCTTTCCTCCACCTACCCTCCCTCCCTCCCTCTCTTTCTCCTCCTGTCCCTCTCTTCTTCCTTGTACTGTTTCTCCTTCTACTTTTCCTTCTCTTCTCCCTCCTTCCCTCCCTTTCCTCCACCTACCTCTTCTTCTCCCCTCCCTTTCTCTCTCCTCCAGCCCCTCCCTTCTTCCTTGTACTGTTTCTCCTTCTACTTCTCCTCCTCCTCTTCTCCCTCCTTCCCCTCTTTCCTTCTCCTGCCTCTACCTTCCCTCCCTCTCTCTCCTAACCCTCCCACCTTTCTTGTACTATTTCTCCTACTTCTCCTCCGACTCTTCTCCCTCCTCCTCCTCTTCCTCCTCCTCCTCCTCCTCCTCTGTGTGTGCGAGTACGCTAGGGAAGACTGGAGGGGAAGAGGTGGGAGTAAAAAATTGAAGACAGAAAACAAGAGACGAAGGGAGGTGAATAGGAAGGAAGAAAGGAAGGAAGAAGGCGCAGAAGGAAACAGGGAAGGAGCGAGGAGGGAGGAAAAGGCGAGTAAGGAAGGAAGAGTGGTGAGAAAGGTAGAGGAGGAGGGAAAGAAGAAGGGAAGGTACGGCGAGAGGAGACGGAGAAAGGAAAAAATAAAAAGAAAGGAAGAAAGAAAGGAAAGGTTAGAGAAGACGCACTGAAGGAAGGGAAGATGCAAGGAAGGAGGGAAGGGAAAGGAAGAGTTAGTAAGAGAGGAAAAAGGGGGAAGAGAGGTAGAGAGGTAGGAAGGAAGGAAGAAAGGAGGAAGGTGCAAGTGTAAGAAAGAGATATCGGAAGGAAGGAAAGAAACAAAGGAAGGGAGGGAGGAAGGGAAAGGAATATTACGAGGCAAGAGAAACAATGAAAGAAAATAAAGAAAAAAAACAAGGGCAGGAAAAACAACAAACAGGAAGTGAAGAAAAAACGAAAAATAGAAAAAATAATGTCAACGAAGGCGCGAAAATTATATAAAAAAAATAGAGGAAATGAGAAAAAGGGAAGAAATGAAATGAAGAAAAAAATAGGAAAGGGAGAGAAGGTCGGAAAGACAGTTAAACGAAAAAAGTGAGTGAGAGAGAGAGAGAGAGAGAGAGAGAGAGAGAGAGAGAGAGAGAGAGAGAGAGAGAGAGAGAGAGAGAGAGAGAGAGAGAGAGAGAGAGAGAGAGAGAGAGAGAGAGAGAGAGAGAGAGTAAAAACACGCGAAAACCCCACATAAATATAACAAACAGAGCACCAGTAAAAGACAGAGACGTTTCACAAAGTATCTAATGCCTCTGCCGACCCTTCATCCCTACTCGACTCTATTTAGCGCCGACTCAGAGGCAGAGAAGCGTAGCAGCGGAAAGAGTAGCGGTAGAGCGGCGTAGAGTAGTGTCTAGGCGGGAGTGGAAGTAGAGGGGGAGAGGTGAACGCTTTAAAGCCATGAGGAAGAGTTAGAGGCACAAGAAACACGTAAAAATGATCTTAAAATAGAGCTTAATGGACACAAATCGGACATAGAGCGGACAAGCGATGGTTAAAGGCGGGAAACCATATTTAGAGCGCTATATATCACTAAGGCGACGCTAATCGATTAGACCGCAATAAAACAGAGGCTTTGAGCGGTTAGTGGCGTTTTAGAGTAGAGAGTTAGTGTCCCGTCGGCCGGAGAGCGGTGAACACTACTTAGTCAGCGCTGGAGAAGAGTTAGGTGTCGATAACAGAAAAAAGATGTAACATACACGCACGAATTACAGTTAGAGGGAAATGGCGGGACAATAATGGAATGGAGAAGAGGTAGAGGTAAAGAACACCATGGAATAAAAGCTCAGAAAAGTGTCAGACATTTAAAGACGGAGACAACAGTGATTTAGTACGCAGTGTTAGAGGTCTTTATCTGCCATACAACAGAGTAAAGCAACTGGAAAAAGACAGCGGCGTAGATTAGTGAGTTAGAGATGTGTTAGTGGCGGAAAGCGGTACGGAATGGCAAGATATAGTGTTAGAGGTCCTTATCTGCCATACCAAAGTGTAGAGCAGTTCGAGGAAGACATCGGCGTAGATTAGTGAGTTATTATTATTTTTTTACGGCAAAGGAGATCGTTCAAGGGCATAAAAAAAGAAAACAATAATGAGTTGCTGATGGAAAGCGGTACGAAATAGCGAGATCAAGTAATTTTAGAGATACAGAGCGGTGAAATCTGAATCATCATTGCCAGTAGTAGAATGGAACAAGACACCGAAGTAGAGTAATGTAACAGAGGCAGAGAGCGGCAGTCGGGCATGATTAACCAGTTTCTGATATACTAATAGACCTCAAAGCTATGATAAGAGGTAGAATAGTGTAGAGAGTTAGAGGTTAGCGGTAGACAGAGCGGAAAAGTGAAGTGCTGAAAATAAAGAGGCGACATGGGTGAAAAGTGTTTGTAGTATCGGAGTAGTGTAGAGCAGAGGCTTAGAGGTTAGAGGTAGAGACGGCGGCAAAGAAGCGTGACAGAGCGATGGTGGACACAAAGAGGCGACTGGACTGCGGACAGTAGTGAGAGAGCAGTGAAGACTAGAGGTGAACAAGTTGATAGAGGTTAGAGAGAAGAGCGGGTAGAGGAGAGACGGAAACCTGAGCTAGAGTAGTGAAAAGAAAGTTGAAGAAGAAGTTGAAGTGGAAGAAGTGCGAAGCAGAGGAAGTGCGCGAAGGAAAAAGTTAACGAATGAATATATTTGTCCTAGTAAGCGTATTTTTAGAAGGATAACTCTGCAGTATTTGAAGCTATACGGAAAAGAACCCATATTATTTTTTTATATTTCCTTGTTATTGAGGAGTAAAGGTAAGCGCGTAGAAAAAAAGATATTAGAATAAAAAGAAGGGAAAAGGTGTTGAGTGAGTTGCGTCGCTTATGAGGAACAGAACGAAGATTAAGACGAGCGTTAGAGAAGGAAAGAGTGAGAGTGAAAACGCTAATTCACAAAAAAATGGAAAGTGTTAATGGCAGGGTAATGCAAGACGGTGAGAGAGAGAGAGAGAGAGAGAGAGAGAGAGAGAGAGAGAGAGAGAGAGAGAGAGAGAGAGAATTTACGAGCAGCTAGAAAACCACCTTCTCTCTCTCTCTCTCTCTCTCTCTCTCTCACCTAACGCGAACTCAATATCATAAAAAAGAAGTCTGCCGCAAACAACAATAGCAATTATAAAGCAAAAATAATAGAATGTTTAAAAATCACCCCCGCGTTAATGAAGAGAAGCAAAAACAATCGCGTTCTATATTTAAAGCCATGCGCAAGAGCTTAAACGGATACTTTTTGTCGCATAATATTTTGTTATGCATTTTTCATCAGATTTTTTTTTCATTGCAAAATATACGAGAATTACATACACCTGGGTTCACCTGTGTTCATTTTCACGGGATTTTTTTTCTTGTACTTTGGAACTTCTTTCTCTACTCTGGGTTCGAAGTGAGTTTAAACTGTATTTTTTTTTATAGTATGCGTACTTAGTGTACATTGTTTATTTCTAGTTGTCTACAGTTATTTAGTGTAAGGATCACACCATTTTTTTTCTTTGTTAAAACAGCGCCCATCATGTAAATTTTCATACTTATCATACGCGATTTAAATAGACGTAATTTTGTGTTTAGTTATATATAATTTCAAATATTTATTGGGACTGCATTTTTTGTTTCTTCTTTACGCTTAAAATAAGATTGATATACAAATTTACTCTTATATAATACGCGAAACAAAAAAACAGACGTGATTTTTCTCTCATAACTTCGGTAATTTATTGTGAAGATCCGAGCATTTTTCTTCTTTACGTTATTATTGAGTTTCCCGTGGCGGCCGCTCCCTCTCGCACCCACGCCCAAGACCAAGTCCATTTATTTCATCACCATGACATTAACAGTGAAGCGCTTGTCATGTGTCAGCGTTAATCTGTACCACCGGCCTTTACGCTCAGTTAGAAAAGCTCTCTCTTTCGTCCTTTTCTAGTGCTTTGTTATATGTCATCAGAGGTAACACTACACGTTAAATAATCACTAAAGGTCGTCAATTTATTCCCTAACATCTTTGAGGCAGAGCACACCTTTGTATCCCTGCGCAGAACCTTTGAAGCTCCAGCGCGGACACTGAAGAGTTAGATGTCAGTGTGTTTAAAATGCTCTTTTCTCTCCTGCGTGAGGGTTTAATGGGACCTTTGATACCGAGGCGACCCGATACTTGAAAAAGAGCGATGTCAGTGTTTTTCTTTTGACTTTGTCCGTGGCTGAGTATTACATGAGGACTATGATATATCGCTTTTCCTTCTGTCCAGTGAACTGTGTCCGCGGTGAAGGGATCTTACTCTCCAACGGCTCAAGAGTTATTGCGACGGAGATGAGCACCGAGGCCACGCGCAGCTAAAGCGTATGCCCGTAACTTTTACCTTTACCTTTGCAAACATATATATAAAAAAATGGCGATAATACGCTGAAAAAAAAGAACTATTATCTTGTCTCTGAGTGTTTAATGAGTAAGGTTTTAAATACTCCGGCGTTCAGGCACTTGATAATGAAAGTCGTCTACGTGTTAAGATAAATAAATCCTCTACTCTTGCGTCTTAGTATTTAACGAGGCTTTTGACACCTCAGCGTGGACACATGAAAGAGAATGGCGTCGGTGTTCCGGGGCTCCGTAAATCACCTCCGCGGCGGCTTCATTCATACATTCAAGGAGTCTCGGATCCTTTACACAGACCTTTTCTTCGACAGCTGTGAGACCCTTTCGTTTATAAATCCTTCCCTGGGAAACCACTAAGGCCCGCCGCATAACATTCACTTTTTCCTTGTCGGAGAAACTTTCTTTATCCTGAAATTGGTAACGACTGCCCCCTTTCTGCTTAATTTCCTTCGTATCTTTTTTTTTGTTTGATAGGAAAAGCATGCAGAGAGTTTTGTTTTTTATGATCAGTTAGCAATGCCCATCTCCTCTCTTTATTTTAAGTTCGGTCTAAAGCGCCGGTGGACTTTCGTGATGGGGTCTGTTGGTCGGCTCCACCCGTGTTTATGTCGCAGGCAAGCATTTTATAGAGGGGTTGCACGTGACGTCATCATCACCGATCAGCTGATCACTTCTCAGTTACCCCGCAAAGGCCCGCCATTTTGGGAGGCACATATTTACCGCAAGAGAGCACCTCAGCTTTTCCCCGCCATGTTACTGTGTTGGTGTTTGTGTTAGTGGCCCATCTATTACTGTGTGGATGGATGTGTTAGTGTCCATCTGTTACTGTGTGGGTGGGTGTGTTAGTGTCCATCTATTACTGTGTGGGTCAGGGTGTTAGTGTCCATCTATTACTGTTTGGGTGGGTGTGTTAGTGGCCCAGCTATTACTGTGCAGGGTCAGGGTGTTAGTGTCCATCTATTACTGTGTGGGTGTGGGTGTTAGTGTCCATCTATTACTGTGTGGGTGGGTGTGTTAGTGTCCATCTATTACTGTGTGGGTGTGGGTGTTAGTGTCCATCCATTACTGTGTGGGTGTGGGTGTTAGTGTCCATCTATTACTGTGTGGGTGGGTGTGTTAGTGTCCATCTATTACTGTGTGGGTGTGGGTGTGTTAGTGTCCATCTATTACTGTGTGGGTGTGGGTGTTAGTGTCCATCTATTACTGTGTGGGTGTGGGTGTTAGTGTCCATCTATTACTGTGTGGGTGGGTGTTAGTGTCCATCTATTACTGTGTGGGTGTGGGTGTTAGTGTCCATCTATTACTGTGTGGGTGTGGGTGTTAGTGTCCATCTATTACTGTGTGGGTGTGGGTGTTATTGTCCATCTATTAGTGTGTGGGTGTGGGTGTTAGTGTCCATCTATTACTGTGTGTGTGTGTGTGTTAGTGTCCATCTATTACTGTGTGGGTGTGGGTGTTAGTGTCCATCTATTACTGTGTGGGTGGGTGTGTTAGTGTCCATCTATTACTGTGTGGGTGGGTGTGTTAGTGTCCATCTATTACTGTGTGGGTGGGTGTTAGTGTCCATCTATTACTGTGTGGGTGTGTGTGTTAGTGTCCATCTATTACTGTGTGGGTGTGGGTGTTAGTGTCCATCTATTACTGTGTGGGTGTGGGTGTTAGTGTCCATCTATTACTGTGTGGGTGTGGGTGTTAGTGTCCATCTATTACTGTGTGGGTGGGTGTTAGTGTCCATCTATTACTGTGTGGGTGTGGGTGTTAGTGTCCATCTATTACTGTGTGGGTGTGGGTGTTAGTGTCCATCCATTACTGTGGGTGTGGGTGTTAGTGTCCATCTATTACTGTGTGGGTGTGTGGGTGTTAGTGTCCATCCATTACTGTGTGGGTGTGTGGGTGTTAGTGTCCATCTATTACTGTGTGGGTGTGTGTGTTAGTGTCCATCTATTACTGTGTGGGTGTGTGGGTGTTAGTGTCCATCTATTACTGTGTGGCTGGGTGGGTGTGTTAGTGTCCATCCATTACTGTGTGGGTGTGTGGGTGTTAGTGTCCATCCATTACTGTGTGGGTGTGTGGGTGTTAGTGTCCATCCATTACTGTGTGGGTGTGTGGGTGTTAGTGTCCACCTATTACTGTGTGGGTGTGGGTGTTAGTGTCCATCTATTACTGTGTGGGTGTGGGTGTTAGTGTCCATCTATTACTGTGTGGGTGTGGGTGTTAGTGTCCATCTATTACTGTGTGGGTGTGGGTGTTAGTGTCCATCTATTACTGTGTGGGTGTGGGTGTTAGTGTCCATCTATTACTGTGTGGGTGGGTGTGTTAGTGTCCATCTATTACTGTGTGGGTGTGGGTGTTAGTGTCCATCTATTACTGTGTGGGTGAGTGTGTTAGTGTCTATCTATTACTGTGTGGGTGGGTGTGTTAGTGTCCATCCATTACTGTGTGGGTGTGGGTGTTAGTGTCCATCTATTACTGTGTGGGTGTGGGTGTTAGTGTCCATCTATTAGTGTGTGGGTGTGGGTGTTAGTGTCCATCTATTACTGTGTGGGTGTGGGTGTTAGTGTCCATCCATTACTGTGGGTGTGGGTGTTAGTGTCCATCTATTACTGTGTGGGTGTGTGGGTGTTAGTGTCCATCCATTACTGTGTGGGTGTGTGGGTGTTAGTGTCCATCTATTACTGTGTGGGTGTGTGGGTGTGTTAGTGTCCATCCATTACTGTGTGGGTGTGTGGGTGTTAGTGTCCATCTATTACTGTGTGGCTGGGTGGGTGTGTTAGTGTCCATCCATTACTGTGTGGGTGTGTGGGTGTTAGTGTCCATCCATTACTGTGTGGTGTGTGGCTGTGTTACTGTCCATCCATTACTGTGTGGGTGTGGGTGTTAGTGTCCATCCATTACTGTGTGGGTGTGTGGGTGTTAGTGTCCATCCATTACTGTGTGGGTGTGTGGGTGTTAGTGTCCATCCATTACTGTGTGGGTGTGTGGGTGTTAGTGTCCACCTATTACTGTGTGGGTGTGGGTGTTAGTGTCCATCTATTACTGTGTGGGTGTGGGTGTTAGTGTCCATCTATTACTGTGTGGGTGTGGGTGTTAGTGTCCATCTATTACTGTGTGGGTGTGGGTGTGTTAGTGTCCATCTATTACTGTGTGGGTGTGGGTGTTAGTGTCCATCTATTACTGTGTGGGTGGGTGTGTTAGTGTCCATCTATTACTGTGTGGGTGTGGGTGTTAGTGTCCATCTATTACTGTGTGGGTGAGTGTGTTAGTGTCCATCTATTACTGTGTGGGTGGGTGTGTTAGTGTCCATCCATTACTGTGTGGGTGTGGGTGTTAGTGTCCATCTATTACTGTGTGGGTGTGGGTGTTAGTGTCCATCTATTACTGTGTGGGTGAGTGTGTTAGTGTCCATCTATTACTGTGTGGGTGTGGGTGTTAGTGTCCATCCATTACTGTGTGGGTGTGGGTGTAAGTGTCCATCTATTACTGTGTGGGTGTGGGTGTAAGTGTCCATCTATTACTGTGTGGGTGTGGGTGTTAGTGTCCATCTATTACTATGTGAGTGTGTGTGTTAGTGTCCATCTCTTACTGCGTGGGTGTGGGTGTTAGTGTCCATCTATTACTATGTGAGTGTGTGTGTTAGTGTCCATCTATTACTGTGTGGGTGTGGGTGTTAGTGTCCATCTATTACTGTGTGTGTGTGTGTGTGTGTGTGTGTGTGTGTGTGTGTGTGTGTGTGTGTTAGTGGCCCATCTATTACTGTGTGGGTGTGGGTGTTATTGTATCTATTAATGTGTGGGTGGGTGGGTGTTAGTGTCCATCTGTTACTGTGTGTTAGTGTCCATCTATTACTGTGTGTTAGTGGCCCATCTATTACTGTTACTGATAGGTGCTACACTGCCACTCGCGGTAGGTAGACAGGGGCAGCCAAGTATAGGTCAGTGGGCTTTTTGCGAACCCCTTACGTTCTTATGTTCTTACTAAACACCGTCCGGGAATGTCCGGGGTTAAATTAATCATATATTCATTGTTCTTATCATCAAATATATCTTGAAGTTTGATAATAAATGTATATACTGTATGTCCATCATCATTTGGCAGCCTAATGGATAGTTATATAACGAAGCTTAGCCTCATTGTCCAGATTATTTGCATATTCACTTAGACTGTGTCATGAAGACGGGAGGCACGGGCCAGCCATCATCAGGGGCCAGGGGCTCAGCTGATCGCTCTTGCCTCCCAAAATGGCTGACAGTTCTTTTCCCTAAAACAAAAGCGGAGCGGTGTGACGTCAGTGCAACCCCTCTATAGTGCCGCCATTTGCGTATGGCTCATGCTGCCCCCCGGAGCTCCACTTGATCCTCTTGAAAGAGTTCCGCTAGAGTTCGGGTTGATGGGCGGTCATCAGGACAGCATGTGGGTTGTCTTCTACCACTCGGCGATGTATGAAAATTGTCAGTAACGGTGGGCGGGACTTGAACCCGGGTATTCCAGGACACCGCGCCCCGCATGCCGACCACTCAGCCACGCCCTCCCCTGGCTTGGCACCCTCCTTGTTTTCTGTGTGGGAGGAGCATGTAACGAACTTTTTCTTTCTCGAGTTAGAAATGCCCATCTCACCACTGTACTTCCTTGGCATCAGTCTTATTTTCTTAGCATGTCCCAAGCTGTATCTTTCTCAAGTTAGCAATACCTATCTCTTCTGTCTGCTGTACTGAATTGGTATCCCATTTTTTTTTTTTTTTTGGAGGAGTGACTGTAGGGAGCTAATATTTTCTTTTCTCGATCCCTTGGTTTACTCTTCTCCCCATACGAAAAGAGATAACCCTCGTCATATCGATACGTTATTGCTCATCCTCTCTCGCACTCCTTGGCTTCAGGCGCACCAGTCAACGCTTTCCATTAGCCCCTCAAGTACCCACAATGTCATTACTCCCGTACTCTAAGTCCACATTACGGCGAACATACCAATAAAGGCTGGTTGTCAATCTTGAAATATGGGACAAATATCATTACTTACGCGTACTTTTCTCATCTATGCCGCAAATCGTAATGTTATTGTCTCTGTGTATCCGTAGCGTAAAATCAGTCGGTCTCTTTCCTTTTTCTTTGCCTCGTACTCATTCTTATACCGCTGTTCCTCTTTCCATTCCTTGTTGGAGAAGCATGCAGCGAGCTTTCTTTATTCTGAAATTGGTAACGCCTGCCCCCTCTCTGCTTTATTTGCTTCGTATCCTTTTTTTTTGTTTGTTTGTTTGTTAGGAAAAGCATACAGAGAGTTTTGTTTTTCATGATCAGTTAGCAATGCCCATCTCCTCTCTTTATTTTACGTTCGGTCTATACTATTCTTCTCGTGGTCGAAGGTAATATCATGGATCAGTTTTTTTCTTAAGCGGAAGAAGTCTCTATCTCGGTCTAAATCAAAACATCGACAAACATAATCAATTCCATTCTTAAGTTCTCTCTCAATTACTAAGTTCTTAACCAACGAACTATTTTTTTCTCTTTCCATCAAGTCTTTCTCTTTGTCCAAATCAAAACACCGACAAACATAATCAATTCCATTCTTAAGTTCTCTCTCAATTACTAAGTTCTTAACCAACGAACTATTTTTTTCTCTTTCCATCAAGTCTTTCTCTTTGTCCAAATCAAAACACCGACAAACATAATCAATTCCATTCTTAAGTTCTCTCTCAATTACTAAGTTCTTAACCAACGAACTATTTTTTTCTCTTTCCATCAATCTATTCATCTGTTATTTTTTTCTCTTTCCATCTGTCAAGTTATCTATTTCTACTTCTCTCATACAACCAATGCCTCAGTGACCGTACCAATAGCATTCATTCCGTATGTGTACTTTTTTTAACTTTTTATTTACAGCAAAGGAGACGGCTCAAGGGTAACAAAAAGAGTGAAGAGAGAAACAAAGCCCGCTACTCACCGCTCCCATTCGATACATATCTGTCTATTTATTAAACGCCGCCGCATCACAAATATCAATCAGTCCATAAGCTTTTCCCGTAACCATTCTTATAGCATTGCTCCTGTTAATAAAATCTGTTCCAGTGTTTTTGTAAGAATTAGCCGTCACGCGAAATCTAGGTCTCATATTATTAAAGGACAATGACGCCATATCAAACTACGGCCTGTACTCTCAGACGCTCGGCTCTCACAACAAGTATTCTCAATGGCCACAAAGGAGATTAGTCGGGTTCTCATGATGGTTCTTCACGTTCATGATACCGAAGTCTTGCCTTGTCAAACAATCCCTAGACTCAAAAACATACCAATTGAAAAACCCACAAACCTCTACGAAAGCCTTTTCACATCAGGGTATCAGGACACCTCTCCTCCCGAAATTGACCTATCTTTCGGCCACTCCTCTTGACTCTTTGTCGGAGCAGTGAGTAGCGGGCCTTTTTTTTTCATTATTGTTTTTTTTTTTTTTTGCCCTTAAACTGCTTCCTCTACAGTAAAAAATAAATATGGGTGTGTAAAGTCCGGAGAGCTTTGAGACTATGGGCCGAAAAGTTCCTTTCCCTCCCATAATCAGTACATATACTAATGTTAGCGGGATCATATCAATGTCATTCTTCCCAAAAGTGATTTACGTCACGAGAAACCTAAATATTTTCTACCACAGCCACGACGAGGATGAACAAAGTTCTCATTTATATTATCTATCAGAAATATATTCTCACCGCCTTTCTTGGAACATCAACACCACCCGTCCCTTGTTCGAAAACTAATATATAATTCTGAGATACGAACAACCATAGACTTCTTTAACGTAGGACTGGAGTACTGTTAGCGGTGGAGGGAATGGACAGAACGTGGCAGAGTAGTGTTAGAGATGAGAAGAGCGGCAGAGGCGGGACAAACCAGTGTTATGTAGGCCAGTCTCTGCATTTTCATAGTTTTTGCGTATCATAGACATACATATTACTACTTATTCAGATTTTCTTTTTTTATTTACTGAGCGGTACATATATCAGACTCTCCGCGTAATGTAACTATCTCTCACGCCTTTTATGTGTATACTGACTTTGCTTTTCGATGGTGTGTTTAGAACTAAAATACAGTACTGGAAACACAGATTGATTTACTTGTCCAGCTTCGATATTTCTATTACCTAATCAGCGACTAAATTTTGAAACCCTTGCGGGACGATAACTGACGAATTGATTCCTTCTGCCGGTATTTTTTTTATAACATTAATGCATTCAGAAATTATATGCGTAACACGGCATGAATATTAGCTGTAACGTCATTTTATTTAGATTTATCTCCTCAACAACATAACTCTTTATTTATCCGCGGTGGTTCATCTGCAAGACTTTTATATGTCAGCCAATCTATTCATTTTTTGTTGTTGTTTTAGTCACTGAGGTATTTAGAACTAATATAGATCACGAAAGCCATACAGATTTATCCCTCTTAAAACTTCATAAACAGCAGACTCTTGAAGCATAGTAACCCGCGCACGTTTTCTGTCAGTCAATCTCAGTGTATTAAAAACTAACATTCACTACGAGGCACATGAATATCTTCTTTAACATTAATTCTTTTTCTTTGGCGCACGCAGGTCAGACTTGTCGCAATGTAACGGAGGCACGCAATATGTCAGTCATTTTTATGTTTTGTTTCCGCCAGAGTATTTAGAACTAACACCCAGCGCGAAATATAAACACAATCTTTAACGTTAACTCGTCTCTATTTCAACTCGGGCGCACGTACGTCAGAAAATAGTCGGGTAGGAACGGAGGAACGGATTTTGCAAGACTGTTTTTTTTTGTACTGTTTTCTTCTGTTCTTTTTTTGATCTGTTTTCTTCGGTGTTTTCTTCTGTTCTTTTCTTTTTGTACTGTTTTCTTCAGTGTTTTCTTCTGTTTTTTTTTGTACTGTTTATTCAGTGTTTTCTTCTGTTCTTTTCTTTTTGTACTGTTTTCTTCAGTGTTTTCTTCTGTTTTTTTATTGTACTGTTTTCTTCTGTTCTTTTCTTTTTGTACTGTTTTCTTCAGTGTTTTCTTCTGTTTTTTTTGTACTGTTTTCTTCGGTGTTTTCTTCTGTTCTTTTTTTGTACTGTTTTCTTCAGTGTTTTCTTCTGTTTTTTTTTGTACTGTTTTCTTCAGTGTTTTCTTCTGTTCTTTTTTTGTACTGTTTTCTTCGGTGTTTTCTTCTGTTCTTTTCTTTTTGTCCTGTTTTCTTCAGTGTTTTCTTCTGTTTTTTTTTGTACTGTTTTCTTCAGTGTTTTCTTCTGTTCTTTTCTTTTTGTACTGTTTTCTTCAGTGTTTTCTTCTGTTTTTTTTGTACTGTTTTCTTCAGTGTTTTCTTCTGTTCTTTTCTTTTTGTACTGTTTTCTTCAGTGTTTTCTTCATAACTTGCGTCCATCACAAGACATCAAACATTTTTACGTCTACTTTATTTTTGTGTTAACTTAGGCGAATAAATCTCAGTCTTCTCGCATGGCAACGAGGGACGCATTATGTCAAGATTTTTTTTTTATAATGTTTTCGTCAGTGCATTTAGAACTAACATCCACCAAAACATCGAATTTAACATTAACTCCTCTTCGTCTTAACTCAAGTGTACAAAGATCAAACTCGTCGCATAGAAACGGAGGACGCGCTTTATGTCTGTCACTTTTTTGCTTTGTTTTCGCCGGAGTACATAGAACTTACATACATCTTAAGACATATACACATCTTCCTTAACGTAATCTTCTTTGTTTTGATTCTGGCGTACAAAGATCACTTTTCTCGAGTATTAACGGAGGGGACGCTTTCTGTCAGTCACTTTTTTGCTTTGTTTTCGCCAGAGTACATAGAACTTACATACATCTTAAGACATATACACATCTTCCTTAACGTAATCTTCTTTGTTTTGATTCTGGCATGCAAAGATCACTTTTCTCGAGTATTAACGGAGGGGACGCTTTCTGTCAGTCACTTTTTTGCTTTGTTTTCGCCAGAGTACATAGAACTTACATACATCTTAAGGCATATACACATCTTCCTTATCGTAATCTTCATTGTTTTAATCCTGGTGTACAAAGGTCAGTTTTCTCGCGTAGTGACGGGGGTAACGCTTTCTGTCCGTCACTTTTTTGCTTTGTTTTCGCCAGAGTACATAGAACTTACATACATCTTAAGGCATATACACATCTTCCTTATCGTAATCTTCATTGTTTTAATCCTGGTGTACAAAGGTCAGTTTTCTCGCGTAGTGACGGGGGTGACGCTTTCTGTCCGTCACTTTTTTGCTTTGTTTTGGCCAGAGTACCGGGGCGTCCAATGTCTTGCCTTGCTCGCCTCTCCTTAGATTCCACACGTGCCGGGGCGTTCCTTTCAGTCCTGCAATTGGGACGGTTCTGTGGCGAGGGAGAATGGTTCGTCTCTCTCCAGGAATGTTCGGTCTGACGCTGGTTGCTGCTGTACGAAGAGGAGGAGGAGGAGGAGGAGGAGGAGGAGGAAGAAGAGCAAAAGAGAAAGAGAAAGAGGGACGAAGAAGAAAGGAAGAGATACAAAGGTAGATAAGAGAGGCAAGGAGGAATGAAAGGAGGAATGGAAGGAGGAGGAGGAGGAGGAGACGGAGGACAGATAGTGAAGATTAGGGTGAGAAGAGGTCGAGAGGAGGATAAGAGGATAAGGAAACTGAGGAGAAAGGGAAGAAGAGGTTAGGGAGAGGGAGCAGTGCAGGAGGAAGTGACCGGGGAGAAAGAGGAGGAACGGAGGAGGAGGAGGAGGAGGAGGAGGAGGAAGAGGAGGAGGAGGGAGGGCCAAGAGAACTAGATATTAATTACTTGTCATACACAGAAACTGGACACTCCAACTGCCCTTATTAGCACATTCTCTCTCTCTCTCTCCGTACGGTCATTTATACCTTTAACCCTTCACATCATTTACTTCTCCCTCTTCCTCCGTTCTTCGTCTGTCCTTCCCTTTCTTTCTTCTCGTCCGATCTTTATGTTGTTTTTTCGTGTTAACAAAGATTTATTTTCCCCCGCGTCTTTTTCTGTTCTTTCTTTCGTTTATTTTTTATATTTTTTACGATCATTGCGTTCAGGGACAGTTCGGTGACGATGTTCCCGGCGAGACCCTTTTCATTTACTGCTCTGTTGCGTTTATTATCATCATTATTACTATCATCGATGTTATTATTATCACTTGTGTCCAGACGGTTCAGAGAAGGGGTTGATCTGACCTGAACTGACCTCCGTGCAGGGTGTGGGAGCGTGTATAGCGGATTGACACCTGAGAATGAGTTTACCTGAAGAACCTTAAGGCGAAACTAATCAGGAATACAGTCACCTTGGTACACCTGAATTACCTGCCACCTTATTATTATTATTATTATTATTATTATTATTATTATTATTATTATTATTATTATCATTATTATTTAGGCGTTACGGAAACAAACCGAAGTGAAAAAAGAATAATTATGTGAAAAGAGATAAACAAATATAGATAGATAGATAGATAGATACAGAGAGAGAGAGAGAGAGAGAGAGAGAGAGAGAGAGAGAGAGAGAGAGAGAGAGAGAGAGAGAGAGAGAGAGAGAGAGAGAGAGAGAGAGAGAGAGAGAGAGAGAAAAGAGGAAGAAGAAACACACTTCTCAGCTTCTCCCCATCTTTTGTAATCAATCAGGACAAAAAAAAGAGAAATATTCATATCCTTCCCGTCTCCCTATGATGGTTATTTCCTCACAGATAACCATTTTTCCTTCTCAAATTGGGGAGATGTACTTTTTTTTCCTCGCTTTATTACTTTCCAGTCCAATGGCTTTCTCGCTTTTTTTTTTTTTTACATCTCTCTCTCTCTCTCTCTCTCTCTCTCTCTCTCTCATTCACTTACTCGCTTGCTCCTTCTCTCTTGCTCTTTCATTCTCTTTCTATTTCTATTTCTATGTATCTATCTATCTATTTATTTATCTTTCTATCTATCTAACAAGTAACACAAGTACGCTCAAATTTTCCTTGTTTTCTCCGTATAATTCTGGCTTTTTCAACATTATTTTCCATTTTATTAACACATATCCAAAAACTATCTTCATATCGCACCTAGAAACAATAGAACACACACAGTAAAACCATCATAAAACACATTTCCGTTATAAAAAAATTCCTTCAACTCCAATATATATTCCTATTTTTTTCCTCTAGACCTTTCGTCGGAGCGCGGGTGGATCTGGCAGGCGAGCGATTCTTGTTCCCTAAAACTGGCCGAGGGCGAGTGAAAACAAAACGTACGTAAGTGACAGACGGTGATCCGGAGAGGGAGGAGTATAACGCACGCATCGACGCGGAGGGTGACACAGGCGGCTCCGTTACGCTCTCGTGTGCGCGCCGCGAAGTAGTGGCGCCTTGAGGAAGAATAGAAAACAGCAGCGACGCATTAGAAAAACAGCGAACATAAGTGGTCCCGCGTTGAGAGAAAACAAGAAAATAACAACAACTGATTACTTAAAGAGCGAACATAAGGAGGAAAATAAACAAGTGACACATATACGGAACAGTAAGTCTTAGTATCTACAGGAATAAAGAAAAAAACAGAAAAACGAGGCAAATATATTCCTGCGGGAAGAAACAAGTGACTATCAGATAAACGGTGAAGCTAATCTCTATATCAACAGGGCCACGGAAAACAGAGAAACACATTACAAGCGAAAGGCGTTAAAGGAGACAAGTGAATATTAGATCAACGGTACAGCGTCTCAATATCAATACGAACTTAGAACAAAAAAAAACTATTCATATTCGTCCGGGAGTGAGTAGAAACATGAACAAGGGTGAGGGAATACCAGACGCGAGTTAGTGAAAGTCTTTAGAGTCGTACCAACTTGGAAACAAAAATAAGAAGGTAACGTATTCCCAACAGAGTGAACGGAAGCGGTTAAACAGACAAGTGGCGATCGAAAATAAAGCGCAGTAACTCTAGCGACGCAGAGTCACAGAAAGACGCAGTTGGTTACGTATGAGATAAAGAATAAGACACAGACGTAACATATTCCAAAGAACAAACTGAAGTGATAAAACAGACGAGTGACAGAAGGATTACAAAACACAGAACACGGAACACATTTAAAAGTGAAAATAAACTACACAAAACACAAAATAACAGTGATAAAAGTGAGATAACAGTGATCACAATGTCTACCTCCACCACAATCATCACCACCACCACCACCACCGACACAGGATCCCTCTCCCCCTCCCCCAAACACTCCTCCATCTCCTCCTCCTCCTCCTTCCTCTCAGATAAGCGCTCCTCTGACTCGCAATCCTTAGACAGAAAGGAGGAAAAGGAGAAGACTGAGGAGAAGGAAGAGGAGAGCAAAGAGATTACACCACAAGACGACCGCGACCCCCTGCCTCCTGTCGCCACACACAACCCTGCTCCGCGCTGCCACAGCCCGCCACAGCCTCCCTCTGCTGTGCCGGCCGCGCGGGGGACGCCGGGAGACTTCAACACAGCAGACTCGAGGCTCCCGGGCCCACCTGCTTCCCCCTGCTCCTGTGGCACCGGCAGGGAGGGCAGGGAGAGCAGGGACGGCAGGGCGCTATCATCGGAGACCATGGCAAGTAAGCAGAAGGATGATAACACGTGGCTAGCGGGCGACGACGAGGCGGCGCTGATATTCCAGGATGATGAAAGGGAAGAAGGAAGCCAGTGGTGCAGGAGGAGGAGGAGGAGGAGGAGGAGGAGGGCGGAGGGTAATGAAGGAGACGTAATCAGCGAAGGAGTCAAGAAGCGGCCCTGCGGAACACCTCTCTGCGCCGCTGTGATCCTCTCCCTCCTCTCCACAGCCTCAGGTGAGTGCTAATTAGGACGCAGGTGAGCCGGTGGTGAAACAAGGAAGCCAAGAAGGGTGGAAGCGTGGGGTGGAAGAGGAAGGTAGGAGGAAAAGAGGGTCAGAAGGGTGGAAGGGGAATGAATAAGAGAAACAAAATAACGAAGAGAGGAAGGTAGGGTAGAAAAGGGAAAGGTTAGTAGGGAAAAGAAGAGGGAAGGATGAAAGCGCGTGGTGAAAGAAGTAGAGGGGAAAAGAGAACCGGTAGGGTGGAAGGGGAGAGAACAAGAAAACAGAAAACGAAGAGTGGAAGGTAGGAAAGAAAAGGAAAGGTCAGAAGGGGAAAGAGGACGGGAAAGATGGAAGCAGTCCGGGGTGGAAGGGGAAAGTGGGAAGAAAAGGCGGACAAGAAGCGTGGAAGGGGAGAGAACAAGAGAAACAGGAAACGAAGGGTTGGAGGTAAGGTATAAAAGGAAAGGTTAGCAGGGGAAAAAAAAAGACTAGAAGGGTGAATAAGCAGGACGGAAGGGGAAGAGATGGAAGGGGAGGAGGAGGCAAAGAGTGGAAGTGGGGAATGGAAGGAAGGATTTTGGTTGTGTTGGGAGAGTGTGACAGGGAGAGGTTGTTAGAGTGCAAGGATAGGGTGCAGAAGGGTGAAGGTGAAGGGTGTTATTAGTGGGTATAAGACAAAGGGAGACGGACAGAGTGTAAGGGAGCTGGGATAAGGGAGGGAGATCGGGTAGCAAGCGAAACAGGGAGGAAGAGGAAAGGATGGAAGGGGATGAGAACCAATAGCGAGAGAGGAAGATGGAAATGGAAGAATGGAAAGCTTGAATGAAAAGGGGAAGGGCGGAGGGAAGGAAAGAGAGATAGGGAACAAGTGGGATGATACAGGAACACGAGGATATTTAAGAGAGGGAAACGAAAGGGTTAAATTACATCTGCAAACAGCATCCACGTCCTTTCCTTTTTCTCACCCATCCTTCCCTATCAGAACGGGAGAGAAAGGGAGAGAGAAAACCGAGCAAAGGAAGGGGAGAGGAGAGAGTAAAGAAGGCAGAAGAAGGAGGATGTAGGGAGACTGAAGAGACGGAGTAAGGGAAGGAAGAAGAAGTAGCGGAGTAAAGGAAGAATAAGAGACGGAATGAGGGAAAGAAGGTATACAGAGAGAGGGAAGAAAAATATATAAAAAAAAACAAGATATATGAATGTTCAATTTAGTGTAAGTTCACCCTCTCTCTTACGATTCCTCTCATGTCTCTCGGCTGAAGGGAAAGAAGGAGGATGATGATGATGAGGAGGAGGAGAGAAAGAAGATGAGGAAAATGAGAAAGTAGAAAGGCTAGGGAAGGAGGAGGAAGAGAGATGGAAGAACAGAGAGGTAGGCGAAAAGGAGAAAAGAAAGGGACGGACAAATAGGAGCGGAAGGAGGATGAAGAGGAAGAAAAGAAGGAGGAAGAAGACGAGAATGTGGAGGAGGAGGAAGAGAATAAAATATGATATAACCAACATCATAAATTCTATCTAACTTATATCACAGTCTCCCCTTAAACCAAAAAAAGAAAACAGCACCGACGCTTCCAAGAAAAAAATAGGGAAAAAAACTACATTACCATCATTCTGAACATTATTTTCCCCGACATAGGAAAATAAAATAAAGGGGCAACCAGTTTTTTCCCACTTTCAATTATTAGGTCAGACTATTCTTTTTTCCCCTCATATTTCTTTCCCCATTTTGTATAACCGAATGAAAAGAACTGGTGGTGTAGGACATGATTCCGATTAACCGACAACTGAGTCAAATCAAGGTAAAAAAAATAGGGAGAAGGGAAAAGATGAGAAATACCGCTACTTCAAGGAAAAAAAAAGTAATGAGAGGTATTGGAGATTCCTGACTTAGACAAAAAAACTATTATGAAACCAAAAAGAGGGAAAAAAGAAGAAAAAAGGCCGCAAAAAGAAAGGAAGAGAAAAATAAAGAAAAAAATCCTTATAATACCCAATAAATGCCGCAAAAATATCAAAATCGGAGGGAAAAAACGGCAGAAAAGGAAATAAATCATCGCAAGGTCAGGAAAAAAATATGGGTCGCTATCAGCCAATGCATACTTTCAAAAAGAACAAAGGAAAACACAAGTAGGAAAAAAAGGGAAAAAGGTCAGAACAAGGAAAGAAGAACTCGTCACATTATTGTTCGGAGGGATAAAAAAAAATAAAAACACGCGTCGGGCAATAAAAGGCAACAGATATTTACCCGATGTTATCAGTCTCACAATAACGGAATAATAAAAATTTTCATAAAAGCTTTAATGGTTGGCTTCGCTACCTCGCCTCCCCCCCCCCTCCCCCCTGCCCTCTCCTTTCCTCTCCCATCTCTGTCTGTCTGCTTCTCTATCTATCTGTCTGTCTGTCTGTCTGCATGGGATGGTTAGTCTTTCATTCCGTCTCTCTCTCTCTCTCTCTCTCTCTCTCTTCATCGAAAAAAGAAGGTAAATTAAAAAGATGATGATGAGAACAACAATAATAATGATAAATGATGACGATAATGATAATAAAGAGAAAATATAGTGATAAAGTGACTAATAATAATAATAATAATAATAATAATAATAATAATAATAATAATAATAATATCGTAAAATTATTAATATTAACAATAATAACAACAGCAACAGGAGCAATAATAAATATTTACGGGGTTTGGAGATTAAATTACTTTCATAAAGCAGATATTTAAACAAAAAAACTTTATTACAATTTATAGCCTCTCTCTCTCTCTCTCTCTCTCTCTCTCTCTCTCTCTCTCTCTCTCCTGGTGTGTATATCAGTATTCTTTCCTACTTTCACATTTCTTTCTCTCTCTTTCTCTTGCACTCTTTCTTTATGTCTTTCGTATATTCTCTCTCAGGTGAGGGAGCGTGCACCTTAAAACTGCCCTGAGTGGAGATTACGAAAACATCCAATCACGCGTTGTCTTATTAGTGAATTCGGCGACCAAGTTATTTTCCTCGATATTAATCTCATTTATTCCAACTCTTGAGCGTTCGCTGTGACAAAGAATGGAGGGGTAAAAACGCGGATGAGGAAGAGGAAGAGGAGGTGGAGGGGGGAATGGAAAGGAGAATAAGGGGAGTATGCGAGAAAGAGTACGAAGAGATATTGAAAATGTCAGACAGAAACGAGAAAGAGAGAACAAGAAAAACGGGAGAAAAGTGCAAGGGCGAGGGGAGAGAGAGAGCGAGAGAGAGAGAGAGAGAGAGAGAGAGAGAGAGAGAGAGAGAGAGAGAGAGAGAGAGAGAGAGAGAGAGAGAGAGAGAGAGAGAGTCTGTGAAGAGAGGTTGAAGGGGAAAAGACGTATAAAGAGGAGGAGGAAGAAGAGAAGGAGGTGAAGGAGGTGGAGGAGGAGGAGGAGGAGGGAGACGAGAAGGAGAAGCAGTGGAGAATTAATAAGGATGAGAAGGAGCAAGGACGCGGAGGAGGTGGAATTCGTGAGGGAGGAGGAAGATGTGGAGAAGGAGGAGGAGGAGGAGGAGGAGGAGGAGGAGGTGGAAGTCTGGAAGGAGGTGGAGGAAAAGCAGGAGTAGTAGTGGAGAGGAGAGAGATGGAGAGAAAGAAGAACGAGGAAAAGGAGGAAAATAAGAAGGCGAAGGAGGAGGGGGTGGAGGAGGAGGGGGAATAAGAAGAAGAAGACAAGCAGCAGCAGTCGAAGAAGGAGGAGGAGGAGGTGGAGTAAGAAGGGGGGGAGAGGAGGCATTTAAGAGGTGTGAGGAGACTCGCCGGGAGGAGAGGGAGGCGAGGGGGGCGTGGGCGGGGTGAGGGAGGGGGTGGGCGGAGCGTGAAGGCGTGGTGGATAGAGAGCGGGAGGTGGGCGGGAAGTGGGCGGGGTCAGGGGGTGAGAGAGAGAGAGAGAGAGAGAGAGAGAGAGAGAGAGAGAGAGAGAGAGAGAGAGAGAGAGAGAGAGAGAGAGATTTACAATATTCAACTATTAAGTTTTAAGCGATATTGTTTTTGCTTCTGGGCCAAATAGGTTTGTTACGAGCATTTCAAGTACTTTTGTTATTTTTTTACCTCTCTCTCTCTCTCTCTCTCTCTCTCTCTCTCTCTCTCTCTCTCTCTCTGTTCCCTTTAAGCTACATACCTTTTCCTGTCTTTTCTACGTATGTTACCTGATTTTAGTTTGGATTTGGATACTCGTATTGATCGGTCACCTTAAATGTTTCTATTTGCATTCGTATACGTAACCTTTTTTCAGCCAATCCTGTCTACCTGTCCTTTCTATCTATTAATATACCTGTCCATCTATCTACCTGTGCATCTATCTCTCCATTTGTGTCTGTCTATTTGCCTGTCTATCAAAATGACAATCTATCTATATGTCTTGCTTTCCAACAGTAAATAAACATCTTAACATCGAAAATCAGTGAATAGAGTTAGACCAAAGAACAGATTATCAAGTTTAAATATAGGAATGCGAAATAAAACCAAACACTGATGAAGGAAAAGAAAAATTAACTAAACTAATAAAAACAAGTAAAGAGAAAAAGAAAAAAGGAAGTTTGGTAAAGAAAAAAAGGAAGAAATAAAAAAGAGAGAGGTAGACCGTGAGAAGAAAAGACCAAAAACACAAGAAGAAAAGAGAAAAAAAACTAAACGCATTGAAACAGAGAGAAAGAGAAGCAAGTTTGGGAAAAAAAAGGAAGAAAAAAAGAGAGGAAGACAGTTTGGAATATAAGGGAGGGGGAGTAGAGAGAAGAGGCGTTAAGGGAATAAAAGAACGGAAGAGAGAGAGAGAGAGAGAGAGAGAGAGAGAGAGAGAGAGAGAGAGAGAGAGAGAGAGAGAGAGAGAGAGAGAGAGAGAGAGAGAGAGAGAGAGAGAGAGAGAGAGAGAGAAGAGGAGAGGAGAGGAGAGGAGAAGAGAACAAAAGAGAGGAGAGAAGAGGAAAGGATACAAAAGGAGAGGATTGGAACGGAAAAAAAGAGGAGAGAAAAGGAAAAAGATGAGGAAAAACAAAGAAAAACAGCAATATTACTCTTTTTTCAGTGAATTAATAGATACAAATAGATAGATTGACGGAAAAGGAGAAAGAGATATTAAAGCCGCTGATATCACCTGCCAATTAACACGTCACTTTGCTGCAATAAAAGGTGACATAAATATTCCATGGAGATACACAATACCAGAGTGTTTGAGGTTATTCCCTGATTGCGATATTTTAATAGACGGTGTGGGGCAGTAATGAGAACAATAAATACCATGTGTGGGGGCTTTGGCGCTCACACACACACGCACACACACACACACACACACACACACACACACACACACACTTATCCCTATACAAACAGCAATTTATGAGGAGAGTCAAACAACTACCGCTAACAGGCAAACAACCAGGCAAACAAACAAACATACACACGCACACACACGCACACACATACGCACACACAGAGACAAACAAACAGACAAACAGTAGCATCCCTTTCTCGCCGGCTGGATAAACAAAGAAATTAATCAACAATAAAATCGATGGAAAATGGATTGTGCGAGAATATGAAGAGTTATCTCTCTCTCTCTCTCTCTCTCTCTCTCTCTCTCTCTCTCTCTCTCTCTCTCTCTCTCTCTCAGATCTCCCTCATTAGGCTCTCCCTTACACCTTCTCCCTTCCTCCTGTGGCTACCGCAACGCACCAATCTCTCCTTCCCTTCCCTCCTCGCCTTCAAATCTCGTCTCATTCTCACTCACTAACGAAGAGATCTAGTACTGCTCTGCCTCCCCTCTTCCCTTTCTCTCTGCCTCCCCTTTACCGCTCTTCCCTTCCTCCCTTCATTCCTCCTTTCTCATCTCCCTTTCCCATCTGTTCCATTTTCTTTTTCCTCTACTTTTCCTTCTTTTCATACTCATTTTCTTATTCATTCTCTCATTCTCATTCACTAACGAACATATCTAGTACTACGTTGCCTTCCCTTCTCTGTTCCTCCCTTCCTTCTGCTCTTCCTTCCCTCTTCCCCTCTTCCTATCCTCCCTTTCTTCGACTCTTCCTCCCCTTTTTCCTTTCTCCCTTCCTTTTGCTCTGCCTACCCTCTTCCCCTCTTCCTATCCTCCCTTTCTTCCACTCTTCCTCCCCTTTTTCCTTTCCTCCCTTCCTTCTGCTCTTCCTTCCCTCTTCCCCTCTTTCTTTCCTCCCTTTCTTCCACTCTTCCTCCCCTTTTTCCTTTCCTCCCTTCCTTCTGCTCTTCCTTCCCTCTTCCCCTCTTCCTTTCCTCCCTTCCTTCCACTTTGCCTCCCTCCCTCTCTCTTCCCTTTCCTAATCCTCTCCTCTTCCCCCTTTCCTTTCCCCCTTCCCCTCTTCCCCTGCTTCCTCTAGTTCTTCAGTTCAGTTTTCAAGATTTTTTTCTCTCCTCTACTTTTCTTTTTTTTCCTGCTTTTCTCATTTCGCTATTTTTTTTTATCGTTTTCCTCTATTTTTCTCTTCCTTGTTTTCCTCTTCTTTTTCTCTTAGTTATTTTCTCCCTCGTTCTCGTTCTCTCTTCTTTTATTTTTTGACCTCCTCTCCCCTTTTCCCCTTTTCATTTTAATTTCCTTTCCTTTTCCTATTCTTATCATCTATTATTTTATTTTTCTGTTTTCTTTAATTTCCCTTTTCTTGTCATTTCTCTTCACCTTTCCTTTTCTTTTTCTATTTTCTTCCATCTACTTACTTTTCACAAATCTTTTCTCTCTTCTTCACTCCTTTTCCTTCCCTCCTTCCACTTCATTTCCTTTTCTCTCTCTTTTCCTCGCTCTCCTCTCCTTCATTACGTCCCCTTTCCAACATTCCCTCTGCCCCAATTATTACCTTCCTCCTTCATTGCTTCCCCTCTCTACATTCCATCTCTTCCCCCTTTTCCCTCCCTATCTCTCCCTTTCGCTCCCTCTCATTAAATAACTCCCTCTATTCCTTTATGGTTCCAGGCCTCTCTTTTTACCCCTTCCTGTCTCTCCCCTTTGCTCCCTCCCTTTCTATTATTACCTCCACTCCGTTATGGTTCCGTCCCTTTCTTTTCCTACCATACATTTCTTCTGTCTCCCCTTTTCTCCCTCTCCCCCACTTCTGTTCACCCTTTTTCTACACTCCCATTCTCTCCTTTTCTCTCCCCTTCTCTCTATCCTTTCCACTCATTGCCCCCTTTCCTTTATGGTCCCTTCCTTCTTCTTCCTCTCCCTACATTCCCTTTAGTCCCTTCTTTTCCTCCCTTTAAACCACTTCCCTCTTCCTTTCCATGATTTTTCTCCCTTCCTATTTCCTCCTTTTCCTTTCATCCCCACCTCCCTTCGCTGCCTTACACACACACTCGCTCATCGGTGGAGAGAGACCTGAAGGGAGGGATGAAGAGAGGGAGAAAAGGTAGGATGGAGAGTGAAGGATGGAGGGGAGGGGAGAGGGAAGAAAGGGTGGACAGGGGCAGGCTGGAGGTAAAGAGGGAGGGATGGACGCGAAAATTCGATTAATGTCACAATCGGGAAAATTCAATTAACATGGCATGACGGTATCTTCCGTGGGAGACGAACGAGCACCAATAAATCGGTACTGGGACAAAGTAAATGCCGATATACCAAGCCCGATAATAAATGAATGGAGAGGGAGGCAGCGCTGAGGGGTGGGAGGGGGGGAGGGAGGGAGGGTTAGGTTAGGAGGGAAGAGCAGACACAGAGAAAGGGGGAAAGCGAAAGGGAGAAAGGGCAATGTGGAAGGTATTGTTGCGGGGTGGTTGTGTGTGTGTGTGTGTCTGTGTGTGTGTGTGTGTGTGTGTGTGTGTGTGTGTGTGTGTGTGTGTGTGTGTGTGTGTGTGTGTGTGAAAGAATGTATGTATGTATGCAGGTAGATAGATACATAGGTAAATAAATACATAAATAGATAGATATATAAATGTGCTGGCGAGTAAGTGTATGTGTCTCTGTGTCTGAGATGAGGAGACACCTGAGCATCGGACAGGTGGTGACAGGTAAGTAGTTAATTAATTAGTGAGTTAATCAAGCACCTTCTATCTGCTTCAACCCACCACACTTTTCGAACGGAAGTGTAATTGGATAATATTGGATCAAGATAATGGAGCTTAAGGTTGAAGATAGTAATTAAACAAGTGGAGATGATGCTTTGTGTGTGATCATGTAATTCGATGTTTGTATTTTGTTCTTGGGATTAATGTGGAGTTCAAGATAAGATAGAAGATATGGATGTTAGTATTGGGTTTCTCTCTCTCTCTCTCTCTCTCTCTCTCTCTCTCTCTCTCTCTCTCTCTCTCTCCATTTATATCTATCCACACACACACACACACACACACACACACACACCTCTGTAACACAAAGTCGAGTTATCACTGGCGAAGCTTGAAAAAAAGAAAAAGAGAAAGAGGAAACAATAAAAAAGGAAAATACAAAAAAAATAAACAATTGCTATGGGAGTTTGCACTGTGCGGAAATTTAACTTTTAAGGCCGATTTTTGCATCTTTTTTTCTTTAAAGGAATTCTATCGGGTCCCATAACTTATCGGTATTCAATTGATCGCAAGCAAAGAACTGAATACCTTGTTGATAAGTATTTGAAAGCCTCCGCTAATAACTGGGAGAGAGAGAGAGAGAGAGAGAGAGAGAGAGAGAGAGAGAGAGAGAGAGAGAGAGAGAGAGAGAGAGAGAGAGAGAGAGAGAGAGAGAGAGAGAGAGAGAGAGAGAGAGAGAGAGAGAGAGAGAGAGAGAGAGAGAGAGAGAGAGAGAGAGAGAGAGAGAGAGAGAGAGAGAGAGAGAGAGAGAGAGAGAGAGAAACAATATAAAAAGTAAGAACGATGCAGATTCCCCCCTCTACACATACTGCCCAAGGGAGAGAGAGAGAGAGAGAGAGAGAGAGAGAGAGAGAGAGAGAGAGAGAGAGAGAGAGAGAGAGAGAGAGAGAGAGAGAGAGAGAGAGAGAGAGAGAGAGAGAGAGAGAGAGAGAGAGAGAGAGAGAGAGAATAGTAGTAGTAGTAGTAGTAGTAGTAGTAGTAGTAGTAGTAGTAGTAGTAGTAGTAGTAGTAGTAGTAGTAGTAGTAGTAGTAGTAGTAGTAGTAGTAGTAGTAGTAGTAGTAGTAGTAGTAGTAGTAGTAGTAGTAGTAGTAGTAGTAGTAGTAGTAGTAGTAGTAGTAGTAGTAGCAGTAGTAGTAGTAGTAGTAGTAGTAGTAGTAGTAGTAGTAGTAGTAGCAGTAGTAGTAGTAGTAGTAGTAGTAGTAGTAGCAGTAGTAGTAGTAGTAGTAGTAGTAGTAGTAGTAGTAGTAGTAGTAGTAGTAGTAGTAGTAGTAGTAGTAGTAGTAGTAGTAGTAGTAGTAGTAGTAGTAGTAGTAGTAGTAGTAGTAGTAGTAGTAGTAGTAGTAGTAGTAGTAGTAGTAGTAGTAGTAGTAGTAGTAGTAGTAGCAGTAGTAGTAGTAGTAGTAGTAGTAGTAGTAGTAGTACCTCACGCAAAATAAATTGTAAACTCATCGTAACTAACACTGTGAAAGATAAAAAAAAAATCATGCAACAATTGTAAAAGTAAGGTTAGGAAAAGGGATTAAATAGTGGAAGCATCGTAAAGTACTTTGAGAATAACTGAAAAAAAAAATACAGTAGCAAAAAAAAGGTACCAAAATACAAAAGATAATAACCCTAAAAAAATAACATTAATAATCACACATGAATCTGCTTCTTGAAACTTACTCGGCGAACCTTTGTAAATAAATCATAAACACGGAAAAAAAACGCAATAATTGTCCCTGGCAAAAATGTAACGACTTCAAACTTTCCCGGAAAAAAAACTGTGAAACGCGAAAACTGAAAATATTATGACTATCACCGAAACTTTCCGCGCGTGAAAATTAAGAAGTTGGCCCAAAAATAAATCATAAAAAGAGCGACAGAAAAAAAACATACACACAAAAGCCACATAAAAACAACACAAAAAAAAAATAACAGAAAGAGAAGAGGAGAATGAAAGTCGTGGTGGAGGAAATAATGAAAATAATGATGATCGCAGGTGTATTAATCGTAAAAAAATAGAAACAAATAAAAATACACAAACAGAGATATTACACAACACAACATAACAGGAGGTAAACAAGGCATTAAATAAACACACAAAAAACAACACACCTAATAAAACAAACAAACAAACAAGCAAGTAGACAAAAAAAAACATCCACTACAGAATATTATCACTAATAACAAACGTCTATTTTTCACATATTTATCACGTAAAAACACAAAGAAAAAACACGCAAACACACACAAAAAAGCAAATCTATCCCACGAAACGCACACAGATATATCCGTGTAGCTTTTTTAATTTGCGTTTCCTGGGAAAATATCTTTTTTTCCAGATAAACAAAAGCATTCTGCCCTTCCAGTTGACTAATGGAATTTGTCTCCGCTTGAGCAGGCAGCAGAGAGGGGAAAGGGGGGCGAGGGAAAGGGAGAGAGGGAGAGAGAGAGGAGGAGGGGAGGGGCCTGGGAACGAGAAGGAGGAAGAGGAGGAGGCAGGAAACAATATAAGGAAATGAAATAAAAATGGGAATTGGTAGATAGGGAGTCAGGGAAGAACTGTACGAGCAGGAGGAAGAGGAGGAGGAAGAGGAGGAGAGGGCGGCTAGGGGAAGAGGCGGAAGAGAAAAAGAAGAGAGGGAAAAAAGGAACAACAGGAGTAGAGGAGAAAAATTAATAAAACAGTGTAGATTTTTTCCCTAAACACGAAAAAGAAAAAGAGAAATGAAAGGAAAAAAGAAAGGAAGAGGAAGAAAGGATGCGGAAATAGAAAGGAAATAGGAAGGAGAAATTCTGAGTAAAAGGACAAAAAGAAGGACTGGGAGAAAGATAAGAGAAAGGCAAAAAAGATGACATATTACCTCAGAAAAAAGATAGTTAAGGAAGGAAGCAAGTGGAAGAAAGAAAGGAATGGGAAGAAGATAAAATCGAAATAAAAATACGAATGGGAAGACCAAAAGGAGAAAAAAGAAGCAAAATAAAAACAAAAGAAAAATGAAAAGAAAAAAAAGAAAGAAAAAATATAAACGAAAGCAAGACACATTAAGGGAACAATCACAGAGCATCACGTGACACAACAAAAGACACACAAAAAAAGAATGAACGTACAAACTAAAAAAAAACACACAGGAAAGTCAAGAATCCACTCCACCTCCATAACAAAGCAAAACAAAAACAAAAACGGAGAAGTGGAGGGAAAAAAAAACAAACGAAGTGGGAGGAAATTGAACGTCCAACGGAGACTGAAAACGTAAAAAAGAGGCAGAAGAGGCAAAAGACACGCGAGTTTATTTGTTTGAAGGAGGTAATGAAGAGCAGGCGGAGGGCGCATGTCAAAATCACCAACACCACTCCAACGGCGACTCATTAGCAGCGGGTAATTCAACCACTTGTGTCCTGAGAGCATTAAGGCTGAAACGCGGCCCAGGTGAGGCGGAACAGGTAAAGCGGAACAGGTGAACAGCGAGACAGGTTAACATGGAGACAGGTGGAAAGCAAAGCAGGTGAAAAGCGAGACAGGTAAAGAACGACAGATGTACAGAAAGTCAAGTTAACAGGGAGACAGATAAACAGCGGAACAGGAGGAACAGCGAGAGGTGAACAGGAAGACAGGTGGAAAGCAAAACAAGTGAACAGCGAGACAGGTAGAGACCAAGATAAGCAAACACAGGTAAGAGGTAGGCGGAAAAGATGAAGTGAGACAGGTGAAATGTTAGAAAGGTAAACACACAGACAGAGACACATATGGGTAAAACAAGGTAACAGGTTGGAAGGTAAAACGAATAGCAGGTGAGTCAAAACAGGTAAGCAGCGAGTAGTAAGCAGAAAGAAGTAAAGATTGGCAAGTAGAGATAGACGGAAAAGAGGCGTAAACACACGTATACCAGCTGACAGGTAGAAGGAATAGCCTTGGAGAATGATGATGGACAGAGAAGTAGAAAGGCAGATGGACAAAGAGGTAGATAGGTCAGGCAGAAAGAGAGACAGATAGGCAGAATGATGGACAATGAGTAGACAGATCCCCTGGTAATCAAATATACAGGTAAAATAAGAGTTAGATAGACGGTATGATTGGCAAAGAAACATGTAACTCGAGAGCCAGTGTGACAGACTGATAGGCAGACAGACAAACTAACAAAGGGAGAGATTGACAGATGAAGGTTGAGGAAAGGGCTGGCAGATAGATAGGCAATACAATCTAGAACGAGAGAGAGAAAGAGAGAGAGAGAGAGAGAGAGAGAGAGAGAGAGAGAGAGAGAGAGAGAGAGAGAGAGAGAGAGAGAGAGAGAGAGAGAGAGAGAGAGAGAGAGAGAGAGAGAGAGACACAGAGAAAGAGAAACAAGAGCACCACCACCACCACCACCATCACTAGCAAGACCAACCCCCCTTCCCTCTTCCCTCCTCCTCCTCCCCGTCCCTCTCCCCGCTCGCCCCCCTCATAACCACTCTACAAACTGAGTCAAATACGCAACCTTCCATTTATTTTCATTAGCCGACCAGCATTGCCAGTTTTCCCTCTTTCCCGGCGCTTTTTTCCCCGGGTCGTGATATTGCTCGCCTGCGCCAATACGGGACGACAAGTTATGTGCGTTGTGCGATTTTTATTTGCCCGGTTGGATCGAACGATTATTTTTCACGGGCGAACAAGAGTTTCTTCTCCTCTTCGTTTCTCTCCCCGTCCGCCGAGGCCACGCAGATCAACCTCGTGATTGGCTGGCTAAATGATGACGCTTAGAGTTAACTGAGCTCTGATTGGCCGCCTTGATGGAGTTTAAAGGGATTGATGGTTTTGATTGGACGATGCAGTGATGACGCTTAGGTTACTGAGATCTGATTGGCTTAGCGCATGATGACGTTTGAGGGATGGGTGGATTTGATTGGCCGGCTGAGTGATGATGTTTAGGGTTAACTGAGTGCTGATTGGAGGATTCAGTGATGACGTACAAAGTTAAGTGATCCTTGATTGGCAAATGTCAGTCACAGGATTCCGTGTTTCGTTTTTACTGGTGTGTGTGTGTGTGTGTGTGTGTGTGTGTGTGTGTGTGTGTGTGTGTGTGTGTGTGTGTGTTCGTCTCTCTCTCTCTCTCTCTCTCTCTCTCTCTCTCTCTCTCTCTCTCTCTCTCTCTCTCTCTCACACACTACACGCCTCACATACACACACACACACACACACACACACACGCACACACACACACGCACACAATGATGGATCCCCAGTTTTATCACGGCGAGGCGAGAATTGAAATTTTACACGAAAATATTGGAAAAGACATTAATGAAAAAATATCGGCGTTGAGAAAGAGAAACAGCTATTGGTTCGTCGGTGCTTGGGAGCAAAAATAAAAAAAACGGAAAAAAGTGGGCATATAATACAGCTAGAAAAATTTCGTGTCTATATATAAAAAAAAAAAGGGTTTTCAAATGTCAGGGGAGGAAGGAAAGAGTGCGTGCAAGGGAAATATAGCGAGAGCCAAGTGACGTGACGATAGAGACAGAGAATTCATTGGCAGAGGGAAAAAATAGCAGGAAAAGGTGAACGTGAAAGTTTATTTACAGCGGAAAAAGAGAAAAAGCAAAGTTCAGTAAAGGGGCAAGGAAAGTTTTATTTCCATTATTTTGAGTCTGTGTCTGGAGGAAGGAAAGAAGAGTGTGATGGGTGATTTTTGATGGGGTTATTATCATCATTACCCTTATTATTATTATTATTATTATTATTATTATTATTATTATTATTATTATTATTATCATTATTACGAAATATTGCTTTCATTGCTCGCTATAGTGACTTCTAACGTAAAACGAGGTATACACTCTCTCTCTCTCTCTCTCTTATTTAAACATAGATACAAATATAATATGTACAGATCCAAAGGTGCACTGTCGTGTGCTGCCTATTCAAAGGGCAGAATAAAATCTATATAAAATATTACATAAACTATAAAAATATAAAAAAACAGACAATACAGTATACATGTATGTACACACTGCTCTCCAAGTGTCACTGCTCCACCATGAGTGTCAGTAGAGTGAGGAGTGAGCCTCTCCAGTGGTATGCCGACAGTTTTATTTTCTGGGAGTTCATCTCCCGGATGTTTGGAACACTGGCCGTGAACATGTTCCACATCCGGGAGCCTCTTCCCGTAAAGGTGCGTTGGTACTGGTTAGTACGGGAACGCGGCACCTCCACTGCGTCACCACGGGATAGCACCGTTCTCGTGTCCCGCTTGGTGACTCTCGGAGGTTGGCGTAGGCCCGCCAGGTGTGGCACTCCTTACACTTGTGCCTTATTAAACACAACAAGAGCAGCTACGTCCCTGCGGTGTTCCAGGGAATCGACGGAGCTGAGAGTCTCCGGCCCGGTTGGGAGGTCTGCAGCATCCATCAGTCGCAGTGCCCGTCGCTTGATGCCGTCGAGTCTCCCGCTGTGCGAAGCACGACATTCAAGAGAGGGCAGCATACTCTAAGTAAGGCCGTATTTGGGCTTTGTAGAGCAACAGCCTCCCTTTTCTGTCGAGGAAGCTGGCCACCCCTCGCAGGCAGGAGACTCTGTGGGAGGCCTTTTGGGCAATGTGTTTGATGTGGCTGTCAAACCGTAGCCCTCGATCCACTTCCACTCCCATAATCTTGACGGATTCCTGGAGTGGGAGGGGGTTGTCGCCAAAGCGTAGCCTCCCCTCCACTGCTGGCCAGGCAGTTGGGTATCGAGAGACCACCATTGCCTGGGTCTTCTCCGGGGCAAAGGTCACTTGCCAGAGGACACCCCACTCCTATAGCACCCTCAGCTGTTGATTGATCTCGTCAGCAGCTCGCCAACTGTCTTGTCGGGGGTAGGTGCAGGAGAAAGTGTGATCATCAGCGTAAGCTGAAACTGCTGGCAGCTGCCGGAGAAGGTCGTCCACGTATATGTTCCACAGAACTGGCTGCAACACTGTGCCCTGATGCCTCCACTGGCAAGGACTCGGACGCCTGCCCGTTGACAACAACTTGGAGGGTTCTTCCTTGAAGGTAGTCTCCCAGGAGCTGAAGGAGGTCGCCTTGGATGCTTTTAGCACGGAGTTTCTCAAGGAGATCTTCGTGCCACACCCTGCCAAAGGCCCCTGTGTCCAGGGCTATCACGACAGTGTCCAGGCCGTCGTCAAGGGCGTCCTAACAGCTCTTGGTGAGGAGCATCAGCAGATCGGAGGTAGACCGACCATGTCTGAACCCATACTATTGGTCCGAGAGGAGGTAGTTGTCCTTGAAGATTGGCCGGTAGTTTTTGGGGTCAGACCTGGAGCTCCTCTTGTGGACGGGAACCACCAGAGCCTCTTTCCACGCCGATGGCCAGGTATTTTCCCGGAGGCAGGCAGAGAAGACAGTGGTGAGAGGGGCAGCCAGCTCGTGGGCACACTGCTTTAGCAGGTGCGGACTGAGGTTGTCGGGGCCGGTCGCCTTCTGGGTATCCAGCCCTCGCAGCAGGCTCTCGACCAGCACCTGTGTAACCTCCTCGGGGTTATCCACCTTCATCTTCCCGGCGAAGAGACCTCTCTTCCATCTATCTGTCTGTCTCGGTTCAATCCACATTTATCTTGTATTATTCTTCTGTCAATCTATCATTTCATATCACTTTCTACGCTTCTTTCCTTGTGTGTGTGTGTGTGTGTGTGTGTGTGTGTGTGTGTGTGTGTGTGTGTGAGTGTGTGTGTGTGTTCCTTTCTGTCTGTTCGCTCAGAGGAAAACGGAAAACCACCGCCCAAGACCGTCCTCGCAGCACCCTCTATTGAGAAGAAGCGAAAACTATAAATTATAAGGCCTGGCATTCATGGGTCTGGCAGTTGTCCACGCGAGAGTGTACGGCGATGTATGTAGAGAAGAGAGAGAGAGAGAGAGAGAGAGAGAGAGAGAGAGAGAGAGAGAGAGAGAGAGAGAGAGAGAGAGAGAGAGAGAGAGAGAGTGAGATAGAGAGAGAGAGAGAGAGAGAGAGAGAGAGAGAGAGAGAGAGAGAGAGAGAGAGAGAGAGAGAGAGAGAGAGAGAGAGAGAGAGAGAGAGAGAGAGAGAGAGAGAGAGAGAGAGAGAGAGAGAGAGATTGTGTATGTATGAATGAGAGATTATTATAAGTTCAAAATACTGTATTCGAATATGGGAGTATGCAGGAACTGCGATAATAAGAGATGAAAATGTAATAAACGAGAGTGCGAGTGTCGATAAGTTGATGAAAGAAATGATATATATATATATATATATATATATATATATATATATATATATATATATATATATATATATATATATATATATATATATAGGAAGTCATATATATTTATATATTTAGTAAGCTGTGTATTACATCTTCAGGAAAAGATACAGAGCGCCGTATATAATTATTAGGGGAAAACATATCTGGAGTATGGTGGCTTATCCACAGCAACTTGCCTATTGGTCTTTTTTATTATGGCAACCTAAAAAATCCTATATTTCCTTTTTTAAGTTTAGTACATTTAAATTTACAAAACATTAGTAAAGTTGTAGTTAATAAATAAAAATAGCAATAGCAGACTAGTAAGAAGTAAAAAAAAAAAAAATATAAATATAAAAATATAAAATTATAAAATGGTAAAATAAGAACAGGACTACTGTCTGTTATCTGACATCCGAAATGACATCCAGACTTTAGCTGTATAATCCAGACCAATGTTGTTAATTCTGTATTTTTCCTTGTAATTTTCAATTCTGTATCTTTCACTGAAGATGTGTTTCCTGAGCGCTCGGGATCTGGTAGTTTCCTTGACTTCCCTCAGTGGTTACCAAGATTAGGTTTATATATATATATATATATATATATATATATATAGAGAGAGAGAGAGAGAGAGAGAGAGAGAGAGAGAGAGAGAGAGAGAGAGAGAGAGAGAGAGAGAGAGAGAGAGAGAGAGAGAGAGAGAGAGAGAGAGAGAGAGAGAGAGAGAGAGAGAGAGAGAGAGAGAGAGAGAGAGAGAGAGAGAGAGAGAGAGAGAGAGAGAGAGAGAGAGAGAGAGAGAGAGAGAGAGAGAGAGAGAGAGAGAGAGAGAGAGAGAGAGAGAGAGAGAAAGTAATTATATCC
>NC_066526.1:17412141-17414641 GCF_024679095.1 Eriocheir sinensis | reverse complement strand
GAGAAGGAAACGGAGGAGGCAGAGAAGTGAAGGAAAGAAGGGTCAAAAAGAATGAAGAAGGTGCAAAAGGAAATAAAGAGAATAAGAGAGGGGACAGGATGAGAAATATAGGGACGGGGAGGAAGAGAGGAATGAGATAAAACAGAGGGAGAAAAGAAAGGAAGGGAGGGTGGGAATAGATGATTAAAAGGTAATACAAAGAAGAAAAGAGAGGAAAGGAAAGATAGATGAATATAAACAGGATGAAGAAAAGGAAGAGAGAGAAGGAGAGGTGAGAAAGGGGCAAAAGCGAAGGAGGAAGAAAACCGGAGAAAGGAGGAAGGGAGGGAAGAGGGGAGAGAGGTGACGATGGGAAAAAAAGAAAATAAAGGAAAGGAGGAGCAATAAGAAGCACAGGAGAAAGGAAAGGGAGGGAGAGGTAAACGTGAGAAAGAAAACACGGAGGAAGGAAGGAAAGAGAGGATGGAAAAGAAGTGCTGGGGGAAAGAAAACGAAGGAAGGGGAGAAGAAGGGAAGAAGTAGTACAGTGAGGAGCGAAGTGAATGCAGGGAGAGATGAGGAAGGGGAAAAAAAGCGAAGGAGGAAGGAAACTGAAGGAGGGAGGAGGAGGAGGAGGAGGAGGCGAGGGAAAGAGGAGTGTTGGTGAGCCGAGGAAAAAAGGGTATTATTTTCCGTGGCCTCGGCGGTGCGTGGTGGAGGTGGCTAATGAGGTCTTAAGTACAGGTGCGAGCAGACAGGTAATGCTGGACACCTGGCAGCCTCCCACTCACCCCTCACCTCTCTCCCTTTCCCCCCCTCCTCTCTCTCTCTCTCTCTGTTCTTACTTTAATCCACCTTCACACTTCCCTAACCCACGCAGTTAACCCCTCTCTCTCTCTCTCTCTCGCACTGACACATGCACTGGATTTATTCACATTTTTTCCCTCGATTCGGAGAGACGATCAAAGGCAAGCGAATGGAAATTGATGAATGGAAGACGGAAGGACGGAAAGAGGAAGGGAGGAGGAGGAGGAGGAGGAGGAAGAGGAGGAGGAGAAGGAGGAGGAGGAGGAGGAAGAGGCCTTTCTCTCCATCATCCTCAAAAATCGCTCCATACTGTTCTTTATCCTTATGGTTTGTGGAAATAGTCCATCGGGATGCTGAGAGAGAGAGAGAGAGAGAGAGAGAGAGAGAGAGAGAGAGAGACGTCTTAAGACCATTATTGTGTGTTATCGGGTATTGGGAAACGCCTTTACTGCAATATATATGGACAATCTCTCTCTCTCTCTCTCTCTCAACAAAGGGGATGCGTACTCACCATATCTGTTGGCTCTTCTGCATCTGAAAATATACAATAAAACTTAATAAATATGAACAAGAATACACGCATTGAAAATAAAACCAAAGAGAGCAAAAATATCATGAACAACTATAACAGTGAAAAATTAGTATTCTGAACATAAAATTCCCTTACAAATACGAAAGACTTGTGGGTACTAAAATGTGTGTAGGCTTTTCCGTAGACTTTACCTATGCTCTCTACCTTATGTATGATATTGGTTGTAACTGTTGATATAAGTGAAAGGAGTTGGTGAACGGTAAGGATGTGAATGATATGAAGGGTAGGAAAAGAACTACATTTTGCCCTATTCTCCCTCGCTATCCCTCTTCCCATTCTCCCCCACCATCCTGTGTCTCTATCTTTCTCAATCTCTCACATATTTTCATCTCATTTCCTTCTTTCCATCCTCACTCTCTTTGATCTTTCCTTCCCTTGTCTCTCCTTCTCCCCCTTCCTTTTTTTTCCCATATTCCTCTTCTATCCTGTTCTTATCGTCTCCATCCTCTCAACAATTTATCCTCATTTCTTCTTGCCATCTTCGCTCTCCTCGTTCCTTCCTTCCCTTACTTCTCCCTCCTTCCCTCCCTCTTTCTGATTTCTTCGTTATCTGTTTCCCTCCCAATACAACGGTGCTTGGGTTTTCATAGTGTAGGAATAATAGCGTAAAAGCAGTACAGTGGGTCTTTTCTGGGAGTATAGTGATTTGATTCAGGTATGGTGACATGCCTATCTCTGTTTACTGGAGCATCTATAAATATATCACCTGAGTTGTTAACGTGTTAGGAAGAAGAAAAAAAAACCATACAGTATACGCTTCTTCCCTACATGTAAATCATTAGCTTCGGTAAAGACATAGATTTTTTGTTTAATTTAAAATCTCAAAAGTATTACATATATTATAGGAAGACAGCAAATAAATAAAAATACAGGTTCAAGTGTTAAAAAAAAATACAGTATAGTCTTTTGTGTACGTAAGTACAGTCAGTTTCGGTGTAAACATAGAAATATTTTTGTTTAGTTCAAAATCTTCAGAATATTAGCAGAAATTTATTTATTATTTGAAAGAAAACAAATAAATATGACATACAGTAATTTTTGTGGTAAATCTAATTTGCAGGGATGCAAAAAGAGTTAATGTGTTTAACTGTAGAGAGGACTATACACCGCTGCGAACATAAA